>NC_140169.1:42921656-42946656 GCF_963971535.1 Notolepis coatsorum | reverse complement strand
TCTCTCCATGTCCACGTCTGTGCAGGAAATATTATAACTTTTCGTTCTTGATTAATGAAAACATTCTTGGCAAATGCTTTTGCTTTCGTCCGTCTTGCGCCGGTCCAAGAATGTCACCTCTAGCGGCACAATACGGCCGTCCCTCTTAATCATGGCGCCAGTTCAGAGAAAAACCCACAAAATAGAATAGAGTCCTATTCCATTATTCCTAGCTGCAGTATTCAGGCGACCGGGCCTGCTTTGAACTTATGTCAACTCCTCCACACGCTCCCTCCATATAATTCTCTCTCACTGCTCCACACACCTATAATTGTTATTAACGCTGTTGTTAACACATCACTCTGAAACTATACAATATTCATTATGGGTGGGAATCACCAGTTTCATCACGATACGATACAATATCGATTCTTTGGACAACGATACGATATTTGCCGATATCACAAAGTCTGCCACGATACGATACGATTCGATTCGATTCAGGTGCCTGCGATCGATATGAGACGATATTATGTGCCCATTTAACACAATCAGTCACATTTAGATCAACTAAAAAAAGGCTACGGAAATATCAATTGACGTTTTTATTTTTGAGCTCTTCCAGACATTTAAATGAAAAACAATCTATTGTTTTTAATACAAATAGACCTCCTGTTCACTGTATAGTGCCACGTTTTTATATATTGAGCTTTAAACTTTAAGTAAAATGTTTTGGAACTCACAACACGCAAGCTAAAACCCCTTCCTCTCCCAAACCGTTCCTACAATTGTTTTATGTTGCATGATGATCATATGTTTAAATATCAACATTATCTGTCCATCCTCAGTAAATAATATCAATATAATAATACTCCTGACTTCATCTGGTATTTTCAAACGCACACACACACACACACACACACACACACACACACACACACACACACACACACACACACACACACACACACACACACACACACGATGCAAAGCATGTTAGATGCATTTGACCCGTTGTGGGGGGAAAACTGCACAGACTTATATCGGCTCGCAAAATAGACGCTCCCTAGTGCTGCTCTGCTGTACAGAGCTACACGGAGTTTACAGACACTCCCTAGCGCTGCTCTGCTGTACAGAGCTACACAGAGTTTACAGACGCTCCCTAGCGCTGCTCTGCTGTACAGAGCTACACAGAGTTTACAGACGCTCCCTAGCGCTGCTCTGCTGTACAGAGCTACACAGAGTTTACAGACGCTCCCTAGTGCTGCTCTGCTGTACAGAGCTACACAGAGTTTACAGACGCTCCCTAGCGCTGCTCTGCTGTACAGAGCTACACAGAGTTTACAGACGCTCCCTAGCGCTGCTCTGCTGTACAGAGCTACACAGAGTTTCACCGGGGCGGATATGACGTCGCCGTCGCCGGATTTTCTAAATAAGAGTATCGCAATATGAATAGATATTTTTACGTTGCATCGATCCTATTTGATTATTGATAATAGATCGATCTGGATCGATGTATCGTCCCACCCCTAATATTCACCACAGGATAACACACGGACGTATACATGAAAAAATTTACAATTTTTTTTAATGTTGGACGAGAGATAGTGACTGTCAAATGATCCATAGTATTGTCTCCATAGCTATAATAATGATATAGCTCTGCAAACATCATGTGAAAATGCCTATCTTTCAAAGCGTGGCCCATTGACAGCAGGGATGCGGGTACACACTGGCGCTGAATGAGTTAATGTTGTTACTGTTAACGTTGTTACCGTTAACGTTGTTGTTAATGTTGTTGTTAACGTTGTTGTTACCTCTTAAGCCCGACGAGACCGGTACCGGTCCCAAAATGACCTCACGTCATAAATCAATCGCTCCAGACTGTTAAACAAAAGTATCGTTTTATTTTTCAAACGTATTCAAGTATAAACATCATAACCATGTCACAACAGCAGTTATAATGTATATTATCATCAATACGTAAGTTTACCAATAGGTTAAAGTGTTATTAGATTTTCGTTTTCGTTTTTACTATTGTTTTGGTCGCGAAAGCCGACCATTTTGGAAACATTTATCATGGGGAATTGTAGTTTTTTGCAGCCATTTTGATGAGCGTTGGAATTTTTCCGAACTACACTTCCCAAAGGCCTCTATGGGGTTTCAAGCTAATTCTGTATGCATTTTTTTTAATATCTCTTATTACTCGGGATAATAAACCACAAAACTTAACGTTATTGGCATATATGGGAGCGCAGTTAGTTTGTCTCCCCTATTTCTAGTATGTAGCAACAATTAGATTTGAAATTAGAGAGCTAAAACATAATTAGATTATTTATAACACCAGAAATACAGGGCAATTATATACCAGCACAGAAACCATGTTGGAGAAAATGTGGACAAGAAGTAGCAAACTACACACACATATTCTGGGGATGTCAGAAAATAAGAAATTATTGGGAAGAGATAGGAGAGATAATAAATGAAATAGTAGGATACGAAATACCCCAGACAGGTCAAGTACTATATCTAGGGAACTTATCACAGAACGGAATTCAGGGGGAAGACAAATACCTGATTAAGATACTATTAGTAGCAGCCAAAAAAGTATTGACTAAACTGTGGTACAGAGTAGAAGCACCGACGAAGGAACAATGGACAGAGATTGTAGGCGGGATACAGGAAATGGAGAGAATCACACATAGTTGAGGCTACAAGAAGAGAAATTTGAGTCAAAATGGGAGGAATATAGAAAGCAAAGAAACGACATCACAGGAGAATGAAAAGGAAACTGAAGTGTATCTTCTTAATTCATGTATCGCTATCTAAGTTCATTGATCGTATAGTGTTCTATTTCACCCTTTCCTCTGCATTGGTTAGGTATTTTTCTCAGATGTTCGGTTCAAGTGAGGGGAGACGGACAACGTGGTCAAGATCAACGGGCGGCGGTTGTTTATTAATACCATAGCTTAGGAATCAACAAGTACATCGTCAATCTAATTGTCTCTTTCATTCAATCTAATCGTCTCTTTCATGTGGCTGTTGTCCATGATCTGATCAGCTAGGGCCGATCAGAGCCGTTTCTCCGGTGGTGGTGTTGTTGTCTCTCGGGTTTCCCATGACAACACAGAGTCCTCTCTTAGTGGTTCGCTGGTCTGGTTGTCAAGACAACCTGCTTTCGGATCCTGGGAGGTTTGGGAGCGCTTGGTTTTCATCTACCCTCGGTGGGGTCTGCTATGAGCCTCGGCTCGGTCATCTGGTCTCAATTGGCTCTCTGTGTCATCGGCTCAGCCGTAGCCTGAGTGGCGAGTCGAGTCGCGAGTCTCCCTCTGTCGGTGGAGGTTTTCAGCGCTCCAGTTGCGATTCGATCTCTGTCATCGTCTGTCCCCATGTCTCTGGGTCTTCAGGTCCTTTCTGGTGTGTCAGCGCTTCTCCTGATGCGAAGCGATTTCGTCTGTCATCGGGTCTCAGTCCCTCTGTGTCACTGCTTGGCTCTGCAGGGATCTTTCTCCGTCTCCTCTGAGTGTCACCGGGTGTGTGTCTGTTTCTGTCCGTCGCCATTCGCCCTTTTTATCAGGGGGAGAGAGAGAGGGGGAGGGGGAGACAGAGAGCGAGAGGGAGGGGGGAGACCCTGCCTGCCTGTTCACGTCCACTTATTTTTGGTCACATTCCAGAAGAAACATGTCTGTTGGTGTCCTGTGTCCACATGTTACACAATTTCTTCTGCTGATACAACCAGTTGGTTCTGGTGACAACGGTTTTCACAGTCTATGGGGAGACAGACTGGCTTTTGATGCATAAATAATAAAACATGAGCTATTTCCATCTACAAACTATTTACCATTCTGTGATTGCATTTTAGAATACTAAGATAATTCTTTATTGTCTAGCCAGTGACTCACTTTTTCAGACAGTGTCCAGACAACAAACCATATCTCCCCGTCCTTTAATAGAACACTTTATTTTCCTGATGAACATTTAACCAATACTTATTCTTTATTGTGACTAAGTTATTCTAATAGTTTCTAAAAGTTTATGCCTACATGTAACCTTATTAGTTTTCTCTATATCCTGGATGCATTTTGAACATTTGGCCTTACTTGAGTGCTGCTGACTCGTCTATCTGAGAGGCTCTTTTTACCACTCCTTTTACTCTGTCCCCTAACCATTCTGCCATGTCGTAACTTGAAAGTCCTTACTTAGGGTAGGGGTCAGTTTTATTGTCTTTAAGGTCAGCCATCTGTTTTCTGGGGAGTCAACCGCCTCTACCCTAGGGTCTCAGAAATACCTTCACATGGTGTTCTAATCACCCTGTCTTTCAAATCAACTTCTCTGTTTTATCATTTGGTACATTTATAGTTGCTTATGTTCATGTTCTCATTTAGAAATATACGACAATCCACCCTTAGGGGGTTTAATAACCTCCTATACAACATTAATATTCTAAATTAAACATGTTTAAAATCATTCTCATAATTTTTGCTAATATTTTTTAAAATTTTCAAAAAAATCCAAAATTTACCCAAATCGAACTACAAAACCCTTTCCATCTGTATAGTTACAAAATCATCATTTCACCTACCTTTTCCTCCTTTCACAGTTTATACACATTATCAGTTATTATTATGACATCCAGTCTAGGTCCGTCTCTCTATGCAAAGAGATGATCGTACCATTCTCAGCTTCCTTTTGTTTAAGACTATATTTATCCATGTACTTAGCTTAAATGTCTATTTTGTGTAATGGACTCTGCAAGAAAAGATTAATACATCACACCACTAAAAGATTAACTCTCTAAACATTTGAGGGAAATTCAAACAAGCAACATAAATCATTTTTACTCCTTAAAAAGACCACTGAGGCCTCAATTATCCTTTGCTTTCATCCCTGTCAGTTATCTCTGTTTAAAACCTCCTAAGGCCTTTACTGCTAACTCGTTTTTGACCGTTTTCTTCTTGTTGTATCTTGTGCTTAATCACCGCCTCTTTCTTCGTTGTATGCAGGTCTCTGGTACTGCTCCGATTTTCCACAGAAGGAATCGATTTTCCCTCTGTCCTTTTTGCATTTTGGATTATTATTTACAAAACACACAATAGATTGGAAACATTTATTTTCACAGATACATCTTTACTGTTCTGCATTTTGACAATACATTTTTCTCCAATTCATTATCTATGTATTTCACAGCTTCTTACGTTAACATTCAATCAAATCATCTTTGTCTCATTTCTTTTTGTGCTGTACTGTTTTACTAGATTCAATATCTCAAGATCAACACAACTACCTCCACCCTTGACAGTGGAATAACCATCATTTCACTTTCAATTACCTCGTTTCCCGACAGCTCCCCGGTCCGGACAGTCAGCTCTAGACGAGGCCAATCACCAACAGAACCTATGTGCATGGTCAACAAACCACAGTCCCTTTAAACACACATCACACACACTCCGCCAGCTTTCAACAAGCCGGCGCAGAGTCCTCCATAAGTCAATCATCAAATTCACATGTCTGCACTCTACATGAACACTGTCTGGCCAATTTGCGACCAACAACCTACAGAGCTTTCTTATAGACAGAGAAATATGTTCCCCCAACACTTATCATAACCCAAAAAGTGACACAACCCTCCAGATTCTACATCTGGAGTCTCAATGAGCGGAAAACAAACCATGAACCAGCTCCCGTCCATTCTCAGTTTCCAGCACATTATATCAGACCTCCTACCAGTCTCGCTGTGTCACCACCACCTGCTACCCCTGACCGGCGAGAGAACCCCCCCAGCCAGCCAGTTCCTAAAAAAATATAGTCAACCAAAAACAAAGAAAATTAAAAATAAACCAAAAAACTGTGAGTGCCTACATGCTACACACCCATCCAACAGAATTAAACTATCATCCAGAGGCATAAATACCCCCGCAAAACTAAGACAGCAAAATTAGAAATCCAAAAAGAATAAAATAAGTAATGAAATAATATTATTGTTGTTGTTCTTTTTTTTTTTTTTTTTTTTTTTTTTTTTTTTCAACCTTGACCACCCTTTGATCAAGTATTGTAATCACTACTATAAATAGTCCTTTGTTTCTAACTCTGTCTAATATTATATGTTCCATTGTTCCTGTCTAAAACCCAACTGTTTAACCCTTCTCTGACACCATCTGGTTCAGAGTTCACATGACCACAAGAGCCATTACGGTGACCATTTTTCTCTCTCTCTCCAATCTGTGCAGCCGGGCCAGGCTGCACAGGTGGGAGATACCAAAAATCGTCCACCATACCATTCTCCCTTACGTTTTCCTCACCGCCACAGCAAGAGTTGATCAGACACACTGTAGCAAAAAGGAAAACCCATGATTTGTCTATTAATTAACTGTTAGTACGATTGGCTCATGCATCTGTCAGTCATTTCATCTCTCCCTGTTAGTTGCACATCCATCTTAGTCGCTTCCACTCATAATCTAATGTATCAACGCTCCTATATATTTTTTTATTCTATTTTTTGTTCCAATCAGTCCTTCTTCCCATTTTAACTTATTAATAACTCTATTTTCCCCAGCACTTAAAAGACTTTGTTGGTGCATTTCCGCTTTGCTCTTAATTAACCTATGACCTATGCAGACACCCCCTCTGACAATGTCCCAACTCTCCACATCTTTCTGGACGTTCGCTGAGGCCTCCACCCTTTGTCACATGACCGAGCGAAATGGCCAACCTCCCCACAACCCCAGCACACAGCCGACGCCGGCCATCCCAGGGGTTCCAGTTCACCCAGTTTACCACGACTCCCACAGTCTCTCGGCTGGCCTCCCACCGTCTTCTCCAGGTCCACCCCTCTCCTGTCCTCTGGTCGCATGTCCTGTTGCCTGGAGGAGAGAGGGGCATACCTGTCCTTTTCTGCTGCCTCTCCTCGGGCCTTCTCTTGTTGGGAGGGGCCTGGAAACTCACCCCTCCTGCGGTTCTGTTCACCCTGTTGCGGCCCAGTTCCCTGTCCGGGCAACAGAGCGCAGGGCATTCTTTGATCACAGCGGCCTAGGTCAGACGCCCGAAGCATGATCTCAACAGCTGTCGCTTCTAGTAGCACAGTCTTTCTCGCCAGTTCTCGTCCCAGTCTCTGAGTCTCGTGTGCGGCTCGACCGATCTCCAGCTGTATCTTCATCAGATCTCGATGAACTGCCTCGTGTTGTTCGAACGCTGTCACAAACGCTCTCTGTTGTCTATAGTATGCTGCCTCTTCCCCCATCTCAGCACCGGCGGCTTGCCGTCCCTGGGTGGGCTGTAGAAACTGTTCGTGTATTCCATACCTGCTGTCGGTCTCAGTTCCAGCCCTCCGGCCAGAGTGGACTTCGTGGGACGGCTGTAACCTCAGTCTCTTTTTCTGCCCCTTGGTTAAACCGCAGTCGCCTGCAATGGACACTCCAGCTTGAATCGGTTCTGGTTGGAGTAACACCGTTGTCACTGGTTCACTCCCCTGTGTTGGAATCAAAGTCATCATTCCAAGTCCTTCTGTGGTACTGGTCACATGAGAGAAGTCCATATTCAAATCAATCAGATCATCACTGGTATAGTCTATCCGGGAAATGTCTGCAGAGGCCCTCGGCCTACTCCCCCCAATGGCCCGATCACTAAGGCCCTCTTCCATATTGTCGTTGTTGTTATTCTATTGTTATTGCATCTAACGCTTCAGTTGTTCCTATCAAATGTCCCTCTAAAGTGAACTTCCTATGTTACTGTCATTCATTCCACTTTCAACACACTCTTGTAATCACCGTTTGAAAAAACAAGTTTCTCTGTCTTCCACTACTTCTACTTACTTGAGTTAAAACACTCACACTGTCAAATTTTTACTGTGCAGACAAGGATTGATAACTGGCTTATCATTCATACTTATACCAAGGCGCATTAAAGCCGTTTTCCCTAGATGGTTGTGGAAGTCGTTTAGAGCACCTGTCCGGCCGAGCATCTGTATAGAAAGAAAGCAGAAATCCAGACTTAATTCAGTGGCATTTCCCTTATTATTTCCACTCTTCGTTATGCATTGGAAATGTCGGGCAACACTATACTAATATATTTAAAGAGACACAGTGTGATTTGCTTGAAAAAATAACGATACAGCTTATCTTGTTTTTTGTCCGTTCCTTCAACAGGAACACTGGAGTTTTCCAATCCCCTGTGTGCTCTCTTCACCTAGTTTCCTGGGAAATATAATCATTAATCCCCTTCCTATCCATTGTCTAATACTCCTTACACACAACCATTACCCCCCACAACACTTAATAAAAATTAATCAGTGTTGCTACTGCTACCAACCACCTAATCAGGGAAAACAATAAACTTTTAGCAACTTAGATCACTAAAACCCTGACCGACACATAGTACAGCTGGCCACGTTAATAATTTCATGGACACCCGCACTATGCCACCGCAATATTCACCCAGTTCTCTGAACACACAACGAACCGTCAACTCACAGCCCAAAGCGTCCTCCCTTCAGTTTCGAACCTGAACGGAAACACCCCAAGCTTTCACCACACCAAGAATATTACAAATTATCCTACCACCACCTGCACCTAGACAGGCCAACGCCCATCCGGTACCTACTTCACACACATAATAACAACGTAGTTCAAATAAACCTACAACCAAATGCCCACAACACACGCCGCAATCTAGGGATGGCGAAATACAAGGAGAGACAGGGAAGGGAAAAGAAAATAAGGAGGGAGGGATACAGGGATCCAGGGACTAAGGGGAGGAAAGGGGGGGGGGGGGGGGGGGGGGTCACACAATGCAACATTAACTACTACCAAAACCGTCTAAATCAACCTTAACTTTAATCAGACCAAAAGAATAACCATGAATATTCTATTTATCCTTATGTAATCCTATTTTAGCAAGTAACATTATTCTAATATAACCAATACTCCAAACCCATGATGAATTTGAAAATGGGGGACCCTGATGTAAACAAGACGAAAGTCTTTCTCCGGTCTGCATCCCCTTAACAATTGTGTGTATTGAGCCGTACTGTACTGTACCCATTCTACAATCTGTTAATAAAAATTTTCAATCAATCAATCAACCAGGCAATCTATCCTAAACAAAACTCCCTTTGTGCACCTGACCCCTCACAAAGTTAAGCCGGGAGACAGGGATGGAGCGGAGGGGGGCGGGGGGGGGGGAGAGGGAGGGAGGGAGGGAGGGAGGGAGGGAGGGAAGGAGGGAGAGAGAGAGGGAGGGAGGGAGGGAGGGAGGGAGGGAAGGAGGGAGGGAGTGTGAACGAGGGAGGAAGAGACAGAGGAAAAAAGGGGGGGGGGGGGGGTTTCACGCAACCAAAGTCACAAACAAACTCACACATCTATCCCATACTATCCCACCAGCGCCATTACCCCTGGCCCATAACATAACTTTAATCCTATTAAGCCCCCGTTCACAGAACATATATTATTATCTTTATCTTAGTACGCTCGCCCGCTTGGCCCCGGCCGGCTCCGTATATTAAATCTAACGCTCCCGATCTAGCCCCGTTATTCCAAATCTAACGCACCCCAAGCTCCGACGCTCCCTATGACGTCACCAGCTCTAAAATCCCCGTTTTCTTTGATCTTTACTACATTACTTTTAAATTTCTACAGCCCCGATTTGAAAAATTTCAACGCACATTCCACATCTCCTAGGTTCCATCTCACATGTCATTCATTCAATTCACTCGAAAACGCAACACAGCGTCCACACGTTAGTCGCGTCGCGCTCAGCTAATGCTGGCAGGACAGGGGTGTGGTTTCTCCGTTGCAGCCTTGGCCACCAGCTGGTTCATAATAATACAAAAAATACCTTGACATTTACTCAGAGCTCCTAACATTCATCCATTCAAACACATATACTTAGCAAAACAATTTCCCATCCATAAGCACCATTCATTTATGCACACATTCCTTCCAAACGCATTTCCTTGCTTCATTTCACACAATATTCTTCCTATTGTTCTAATCCCCTGTGCAGTTACCCCACGCATTTCTCCCACAAGTGCATTATCTCCAAAGGTTACTTTCCCCCCCCCCCATCATTCCTCTTCTCAGCCTCTCAATCTTCATATTCAGCGCCGTTTGGGGAGCTTTTACCTGTCTCACCCCCAAATCGACCAAATACCTTCTCAAAAATCCGTACCAAAGGCGAATTTTTTAAGCAGATTCCGTCGGGTCACACTACAACAGATCTGTATGAAAACGTCTTTCTAAACTCGTCTGTTATACGTGCCGATTCTAAGAGTGAAGTCCGCGAATGATGGCGCGGAAAAAAAGCAACCAATTACCTCCCTGTTCTCTATTTCTCTTCGCGGAACCAGGCTATCCCTGAACTTCACCACGGTTATCTCTTCGTGGAACCAGGCTGCCCTGTACTACCACGGTTTTCACATTAAACTCTTTCGCTTTGACCCTTTTAACCTCCTTCCAGTTAAGAGTACCCTCCTCCCGTTCGGATGCACTCCTTGCCCTACTTAGATGCACCTCTCCCCTCCAGGATCAGGAGATACCACGTGTGGGGAAACCGGCTTTTTCAGGGCCGCATTGCCGCCTACACTGGACCCCCTCTCACCCAACCAAGGATACAGGCCTCCACTTCCAGGCTAAGGTCTCTCACATGAACAGAAGAAGTCCCCCTTATTTTACCTTCAGGTGCAGTTTAAGGCTGGGTCCCTTTCCAATCTTAGGAGAGACAATTCAGATTCCTCTGAATTGACACCCCCTCATCCCTCTGCTTCCCAGCATTTTCTTTTCAAAAACACTGATCACAGAAGCACAGCTCGCCTACTAACCCTGTATCGGCTAGTAAGGTTACCGTGGCCTGACTGTACATTGAGCCAAGTGCATTTATGCCCATACTGTCCAGTCACTCACGGTCCCCGTCCCGCTATCTGTGACTATAAGCAGGGGTCATAACGCTCTCCTGACCGGCTGGCGACCCAGTCGATAGCGACCTCATAGTCCGTCATCAAGTCAGGACCCCCAAGCAGCTGACTGTCCGTAGTACCTATCAGCCACTCAGTTTAGAAACCGACGGTCTTGTCCCCACCCCGCTTGCTCTGGGCATGGAAATATTGACCGTTTTCGCCAGCCTTGCCTGTTCATGGCAGGAGCTGTGCCCCCTACGGTTGCACCGCCCTGCTCCTAGGTGTGGACTGTCCGCCCACGTACCACCCAGTGCCCACACCAACTTATGTGCGACGTTTCCTGGGCCGACTAGGCGGTGCCACAGTGGTATGTTATTTCATACCTCGTTACGCACGAGGGCTTCAGTTTCTCCCCAGCACTATAGAATGTGTTTAACGTGCGCCCAGACTCTTGCGAGCCCACTGCCGCCTGTTGAAGGCTAGAGGTTCGGGGTGCCTAATCCCCTCCCTAACCTTACCCTCTACTGAACCACTCCGTCACGCACAGTCCCACTTCCCGCTATCTGTGACTAATCTCCGTTCTACTGCTCCTACGCCAGTCCCCTCAATTATTTTACCTAAACCCTAGCCTATCCCCAAACTGATATAACTAAATACAGACATCTATTTCCTCTCCTCACTTGGCCTTGTACCAATTATAGGTATCCTAACCGAACATAAGTGCAGCGCCGGTGTGTGGCTGAGACCAGAGCCAGGTTGTGAAACCTGGACCCCGGGTACCCCTCCAACACCAACATTATCCTGGTCCATTTACAACTCATTTCTACCTAATGTAATAGCAACCCCAAAATGCGAGACTGCTTCGACCATTTACCAATTGTAAACACATTAGTACTACTTACCTATTCCCACTGGCCTCGGTCGCAACGGTGACGATCCTCCGTCCTCAGTCGTAGAGAGCATCGATGAGGGGAGAGAACCTCTCCGTGTCCTTGAGAAGTGGCTGCTGTCGTTTTTTCAACGGTTTCTGGTCGAAATGCAGGACGGGTCACGGACCATTTGAAGTGTATCTTCTTAATTCATGTATCGCTATCTAAGTTCATTGATCGTATAGTGTTCTATTTCACCCTTTCCTCTGCATTGGTTAGGTATTTTTCTCAGATGTTCGGTTCAAGTGAGGGGAGACGGACAACGTGGTCAAGATCAACGGGCGGCGGTTGTTTATTAATACCATAGCTTAGGAATCAACAAGTACATCGTCAATCTAATTGTCTCTTTCATTCAATCTAATCGTCTCTTTCATGTGGCTGTTGTCCATGATCTGATCAGCTAGGGCCGATCAGAGCCGTTTCTCCGGTGGTGGTGTTGTTGTCTCTCGGGTTTCCCATGACAACACAGAGTCCTCTCTTAGTGGTTCGCTGGTCTGGTTGTCAAGACAACCTGCTTTCGGATCCTGGGAGGTTTGGGAGCGCTTGGTTTTCATCTACCCTCGGTGGGGTCTGCTATGAGCCTCGGCTCGGTCATCTGGTCTCAATTGGCTCTCTGTGTCATCGGCTCAGCCGTAGCCTGAGTGGCGAGTCGAGTCGCGAGTCTCCCTCTGTCGGTGGAGGTTTTCAGCGCTCCAGTTGCGATTCGATCTCTGTCATCGTCTGTCCCCATGTCTCTGGGTCTTCAGGTCCTTTCTGGTGTGTCAGCGCTTCTCCTGATGCGAAGCGATTTCGTCTGTCATCGGGTCTCAGTCCCTCTGTGTCACTGCTTGGCTCTGCAGGGATCTTTCTCCGTCTCCTCTGAGTGTCACCGGGTGTGTGTCTGTTTCTGTCCGTCGCCATTCGCCCTTTTTATCAGGGGGAGAGAGAGAGGGGGAGGGGGAGACAGAGAGCGAGAGGGAGGGGGGAGACCCTGCCTGCCTGTTCACGTCCACTTATTTTTGGTCACATTCCAGAAGAAACATGTCTGTTGGTGTCCTGTGTCCACATGTTACACAATTTCTTCTGCTGATACAACCAGTTGGTTCTGGTGACAACGGTTTTCACAGTCTATGGGGAGACAGACTGGCTTTTGATGCATAAATAATAAAACATGAGCTATTTCCATCTACAAACTATTTACCATTCTGTGATTGCATTTTAGAATACTAAGATAATTCTTTATTGTCTAGCCAGTGACTCACTTTTTCAGACAGTGTCCAGACAACAAACCATATCTCCCCGTCCTTTAATAGAACACTTTATTTTCCTGATGAACATTTAACCAATACTTATTCTTTATTGTGACTAAGTTATTCTAATAGTTTCTAAAAGTTTATGCCTACATGTAACCTTATTAGTTTTCTCTATATCCTGGATGCATTTTGAACATTTGGCCTTACTTGAGTGCTGCTGACTCGTCTATCTGAGAGGCTCTTTTTACCACTCCTTTTACTCTGTCCCCTAACCATTCTGCCATGTCGTAACTTGAAAGTCCTTACTTAGGGTAGGGGTCAGTTTTATTGTCTTTAAGGTCAGCCATCTGTTTTCTGGGGAGTCAACCGCCTCTACCCTAGGGTCTCAGAAATACCTTCACATGGTGTTCTAATCACCCTGTCTTTCAAATCAACTTCTCTGTTTTATCATTTGGTACATTTATAGTTGCTTATGTTCATGTTCTCATTTAGAAATATACGACAAAACAAAGAAAACAAATTGAAATGTAAATAAACTATGAACGGACCGATGACCCCATGTCACTATATGTTTACTTTTATTTATTATTTTGTAATTTTATTTATATATATATATATTTTTTTTTAACTTGATTTAGATATTATTTTCTTATAATTTTGTCTGTCAATTGTAATGTTGTTGTTGTTGATGTTTGTAAAAAAAAACAATTCATAATTGCAAATAAAAATGTAAGCTTAAAAAAAGAAATTAGAGAGCGGCTGGGTGGCGCAGCGGACTAAGCGCTCGTCACCAACACAAGAGACACTGGTATCGAATCCGGCTGTCAGCGTTGCCTCCGGCTTGGCCGGCCGTCATAGTGGCTCGATTGGCAGAGTCAGCGGGAGGGAAGCCGGTGGGTGGGTCCGGGTCGTTGTAAAACAGCGACTCCTACAGTTCGGTCGGGGCGCCTGCACAGCGAGGGAAGGATCTGGAGGGAGGTAGTGTGACCTTCCACACGTTACACTCTCCCAGTGAGAGTCCACGCTGCCAGGTGAAAAGAAGTGGTGGGCTGGGTACACATGTGTCGGAGGAAGCATGTGATAGTCTCCGCCCTCCCAGACCGACGGTAGGGGGTAGAGTGTGCAACGACCAGAAAGGGGATTGGGAATTGGCATAACGACGGAGGGGAGAAAAACGGAAAAAGAAGGGGGGAAAAGATCATATTTTTTTTTATTAGTTTCAAAATGGGGGCACCCTGGCAAAAATAAAAAAGCTACTGTACATACAGTAGATTTCATTATCTGTTCTTGGTGATACTAAATCCAAATTGAACTCGGGCATTTGAAATATAAGATTTGGCACAATCCATAAATGTGCGAATTGGCTATAATAAGGTAATTTATAAGCCTGCTATTCTATATTCTATAATAATATTTCAAATTGCATTGAGATTCAGTACTGTATCTACAAAACCTTCTGTTTAACACATTGAGTGCCACGCCCCTTTGACCATATTAGGCCGTTCCGTGCCAGCACTGAAGTCAATGGGAGGTCGGGGAAATTTGCGAAGGCTTAAACCATATCTTAAATTATGGCTATGGGTCTAAAACACCCCTTGCTTGCAGTCAACATGTACGAAACAGATCGTTTTTTCATTGGTACATTTCCGTTTTATACCGTTTTGAATACGAGTATAGTTTTGGAGAGTTCTAGTAATTCCAGAGAAATTCCGCGATAATAGCTCTTTAGTGGAATACACAAAACACGTTGTCATTTTTCGGCTGACTTATGAATCGTTTTCAAATAAACGCTAGATTATTGATAGTATATGTGTACTTATGCACGCAAGAGAAGCGGGCTGAAAAATCTATTATCCATGACCTGGTTAGCGCTAACGTCATACACACACACACACACACACACACACACACACACACACACACACACACACACACACACACACACACACACACACACACACACACACACACAGACACGCTGCGATGGTTGAGAAAAAAACATCTGATTAACCCAATACTGGTAAAATAGAGTCCTTACCTCACATCAGATGTTCTGCAAAAAGATTAATCCAATTCCTGATCGCCATTCCAAATATTGATCGCATTTATTGATCCAACGTTATAGTCCGAAACACATAATCGACGCTGCTTTGAGGGTCCTCAGTCAATCTGGTAACACGATACTGCTTCCCCGATATGGGAAAACCCCGGACCGGACTTTTTTTCTGATGCACAACCCCAGCCAATCCAATCCAATGATGTGCATTACCATCCGGGAGACGATAGGCGGCGGTATTTGCCCTTTTCGAGCTCAGACCCATTCACAATGATAACGTCAGGTTTAGGGCTGACCTTCGATTTTTTTTTTGGAATTCGAAGCTTCGGGGCCGAGATTCGATTTTAATTCGAAGCTTTGAATTTTTTTTATTCTTTAATTTATTATTATTAATATATATATTTTTTTCTATTTAAAAAAAATATATATTTATGTTGTGGGACTTGTACAGCACTTTGTTCAACTTTGTCAGTGCTGTAAAGTTTAAACCTTTTTAAATCTTAGACAAACTAAGCACTTTGCTTTCATGAAATATTGTAAGCCGTCATTTGAGGCTTTATAAAAGCAGCACAATGAACACAAATCTGTCAGTGCCGAGTCCGACTTCATCTTAAATAACAAACAACATTGCTTGTTGTAATTAACAAAGAGAGGCAGAGTTGATTTAGCAAAGAAATAAAAAAAATATTCATATATATATATATATATATATATTTTTTTTTTTATTCTTTTACATAATCGAATTTTATTTTCATATTCGAATCCCATGCCCATCGAACGAAGCTTCGAAGTATTTAAGCCAGCCCTAGTCAGGCTGGATGGAGGAAACATGAATGGATATCGCTAATAAAAGAAATAACGATTAAAAGATGAGAAAACTCGTCATTGGCACTCAACGCATGGCGAGTTAGCACGACTAATCTTGTCATTGGCACTCAATGTGTTAATCATCTTCCCTTATTAATTTCCTTAGATTTTCTGTACACATGATCTCAAGAAGGTACTGAACGAGATCAGTGGCAGTTTTTCATGTCTGGTAATTTTTTGCCAGACATGTAATTCACTGTCAAAGATGCAAAGAAAAATCATAATTCATATTCTCCTTTGTTTCATCACAATTTAAGCAAGCCTAGTAATAGACACAATATTTGACACAGGGAATACATTCACTGACGTCCGTAGATGTCCCTAGATACAAAGAATATGCAAATGGACCTTGTAGAAGTGGAGCAATATTCCATTTACTTAGGTATGTATTCTAGGCGGATTTTCAGAAAATAGGGCTCGGGGCTTAAGAGGTTAATGTTGTTGTTAACGTGAATGTTGTCAAGCGGTGCATGGAGGGGTGAAGTGAATACTTTGTCATACTGGAGAGGTGCTGCTTGCACAAAATACCTTTCCTGCAGGTATTGCATTTAGCTGTATTCCATCTTTTTGTGAAGCTCAGCCAAACGTGTGCCGCTGTTAGCCCGACCGCTGTTAGCCCGAGCGCTGTTAGCCCGAGCGCT
Organism: Notolepis coatsorum; assembly: GCF_963971535.1. NCBI lineage: Eukaryota > Metazoa > Chordata > Actinopteri > Aulopiformes > Paralepididae > Notolepis > Notolepis coatsorum. The sequence goes on along the minus strand of NC_140169.1, from coordinate 42,930,067 downwards.
GTTAGCCCGACCGCTGTTAGCCCGAGCGCTGTTAGCCCGACCGCTGTTAGCCCGACCGCTGTTAGCCCGAGCGCTGTTAACCCGACCGCTGTTAGCCCGAGCGCTGTTAGCCCGAGCGCTGTTAGCCCGACCGCTGTTAGCCCGAGCGCTGTTAGCCCGACCGCTGTTAGCCCGAGCGCTGTTAGCCCGAGCGCTGTTAGCCCGAGCGCTGTTAGCCCGACCGCTGTTAGCCCGAGCGCTGTTGTTAGCCCGAGCGCTGTTAGCCCGAGCGCTGTTAGCCCGAGCGCTGTTAGCCCGAGCGCTGTTAGCCACGGCCCAGTAAACAAGAGCCTCTGCTCACACACTGACGCTGACGCACACAAGCAGTGAAATCATGTTGGTCGAAGCAACAGGTCTTGGTAGTTGAGTAGATTATATGCAGCGAGGGGAAAAAAGATCATTGAACTCTCAGCTTGTAGAATATAATCTTTACTCGCACATGGGCTCCTAAATAATTTTTCCCATTTGGCAAACATCTATTTTTGTTGAAACGCTCACCCTGTTGAGCCCTGCCATGGTCTAATTTATGTATGTGATAATAATAATAATAATAATAATAATAATAATAATAATAATAATAATAATAATAATAATAATAATAATAATAATAATAATAATAATAATAATAATAATAATAATAATAATAATAATAATAATAATAATAATAATAATAATAATAATAATAATAATAATAATAATAATAATAATAATAATAATAATAATAATAATAATAATAATAATAATAATAATAATAATAATAATAATAATATAATAATAATAATAATAATAATAATAATAATAATAATAATAATAATAATAATAATAATGATAAATATAAATTGTATAGCGCCTTTCAGGAAACCCAAGGTCGCTTCACAGAGGGCTAGGGAAAGGGGGCACTAGGGGGGAAAGGGGGGGGGGGTGAGGGCAGGTAGAGGGATAATGAAACCTAATCTAATCTAAACTAACTAATGGGGAAAAGCCTTGGTGAAAAGGTGCGTTTTGAGAGCTGTTTTGAAGGTGTCCAGGGTTGGGGCGTTGCGTATGTACAAGCCATATGGTAAGCAAAATCAGGATATTTGTCTGGGACTAAATCTTATCAGATGGGGTCAGATTGTACATCCTGAAGACGGTCATGTTAGACAGAAATTTTGACAATCTATTAAAACTTCACAACACTATAGTGTGTGGAAGTGGTGTTACCCTTACAGTGGTATGGCTCAGATACTGAAATATAAACACGCCTGTCCCCTCTTAGTCCATTAACTGCTCCGTTTGGTCTTAGACCAAGACCTTTATGCTTGATTTTTTTGTATGCTTTTCCCCCATAACGCATTACATTTAAAGATGGTCCCTCTGCACGATTGAACGTAGAGAAACACAATGTGCTGAATAGGTCAACTAAGTAATTAGTCAAAAAAATCTATTAGTTGACTTACATTCTTAAAAATTATTTAGAATTTCTTTAGTCAAGGAACAGCCCTGAATGTAAAGATGAAGTAATTACTATGCAGAACATGCTCACATAGCTGATTATTACAGACATGGTAGTTATATATATATATAGTTATACTGAGAGTTAATTACTGACTAATCCCTCACTCTCCACTCGTACTAATGACAGATGTGAATATCAACATAACCTTCAGGCTCCAGCACACACACACACACACACACACACACACACACACACACACACACACACACACACACACACACACACACACACACACACACACACACACACACACACACACACACACACACACACACACACACACACACACACACACACACACACACATAAGCCTTGTGGTGAGCTGGAGGCCATCTGAGGGATAGAGAGACCTTTAGGAGGGGTGTTGGAGGGAACATGATGTCACCATGTGACCACACCATGTGACCACACCATGTGACCACACCACACCATGTGACCACACCATGTGACCACACCATGTGACCACACCATGTGACCACACCATGTGACCACACCATGTGACCACAAACCGGCCCAGCAGCGCGGCACAATGACATTTCCATGTGCTGCTTATTAAAGGGATATTTCACCAGTTCAGTAAAAGGTGGTTTAGCAGTCTTACCTCTATGTAAAATAATCTACATGTAAGCTAGCGACCACTGCTGTAGGGCTGTCCCCGACTAAGGATTTGGACGGTCGACTATGATTGGCCAACATTTGCCGTTAGTCGACTATTGGTCGACAAAAATATATATATATATAATATTTAAAAAAAATAATTTACACTTTTATTTTTTATTTTTTTTATCATTCCATTTGGGCTGTGGGCTGTGCTAAATGTCTTGGTCCACTGATGGATACATCTTGATATTTGTCTAGTCTAGTGTGTTCAGGTGAAATCCTCTTTCAGTGCCTCTGTGCCTGTTTTCGTAGGCAGTTAGCCCCTGGTATGCGTGCCATTAGCGTTAGCCACGCTTCTAGGCCTCTTTTCTTTTGGAAAGAATGATACAAAAAAGTTTTTTTTTTTTTTTTTATATTATTTTTTTTGTTTGTTTTATATTCGACTAAGAGGTTGGCCAGTCGACTACGGCTCCTTTCGACCGACTAATCGACTAATAGGGGTCAGCCTCTGCTGTCAACACCACCATTCCTCCCAGGCGTCAGGCTCCTCATTCACTTCCATTCATTTTGAGGACCTAGTCTATCTATGGAACACTTGGGGGTTACGTGTCTTGCTTAAAGGAACACGCCAACTTTTTGGGAAATTAGCTTATTTGCCATCTACCCTGGAGTTAGACAAGAAGATACATACCCTTTTCTTCTCTGTGCGTGCAGTATGCTTATAATATTAGGGAACAGCCGCACCGTTAGCCTAGCTTCTCTCAAAAAGTTGGCATGTTCCTTTAAGGGCCCCTTGACTGTTGTTGTTGTTGTTGTTGTTGTTGTTGTTGTTGTTGTTGTTGTTGTTGTTGTTGTTGTTGTTGTTGTTGTTGTTGTTGTTGTTGTTGTTGTTGTTGTTGTTGTCATTGTCTTTGTCTTTGTTGTGGTGGGAATTGGAAGCCCAGTTGGTTTGCAGATCCAAACAGCCTACTTCTCAGTCACACTTCTACATGTTTCTAACCTCTCAGCCACTGTCACCCTGTTGATGATGTCATGGTGTGTTTCTCACGCACTAACGGTGTGTGTGGTGTGTGTGTGTGTGTGTGTGTGTGTGTCCCAGGAGGAGGAGATGCCTGAGGTAGAGATAGACATTGATGACCTGCTGGAGGTCAACAGTGAAGACGAGAGAGCCAGCAAACTGCAGGTACGTCCCTGTCCCTGTCCGTGTGTGTGTGTGTGTGTGTCCGTGTGTGTGTGTGTGTGTGTCCATGTGTGTGTGTGTGTGTGTACACTGTGTGTGTCTGTGTGTGTGTGTGTGTCCATGTGTGTGTGTGTGTGTGTGTGTCCGTGTGTGTGTGTCCGTGTGTGTGTGTGTGTCCGTGTGTGTGTGTGTGTCCGTGTGTGTACACTGTATGTATGTGTGTGTACACTCACTGTGTGTACACTGTGTGTGTGTGTGTCCGTGTGTGTGTGTGTGTATACTGTGTGTGTGTGCGTGTACTGTATGTATGTGTGTATACTGTATGTGTGTGTACTGTATTTGTGTGTGTGTACACTCACTGGGTACACTGTGTCTGTGCGTGTACTGTATGTGTGTGTGTGTATGTATGTGTACTGTATGTGTGTGTATACTGTATGTGTGTGTACGTGTGTGTGTGTACTCTCTATCTGTGTGTGTGTGTGTGTGTGTGTACTGTATGTCTGTGTGTGTTTGTGTGTGTGTGTGTACTGTATGTATGTGTGTGTTTGTGTGTGTGTGTGTATACTGTATGTCTGTGTGTGTATGAGAGAAAGTTTACATAATTATTGCCACTATCAACTTGTCTGACTACTTTTCCTGCCAATAGCACTGAACATGTATGTGTGTGCCCACTGTATGTGTATGTGTGTGTAGATTGTGTTTGTGTAGTGTTTATCTATATAGAACATCTCCTGTTAAAATGTGCATTTATTATTATGTTTCCTAAATCATAGGTGAAAAATTTACATTAGAATGAATTTACTAAAACAATAGACATTGTTTGACACCATCCTGTCCCTCTCTCTCTCTCTCTCTCTCTCTCTCTCTCTCTCTCTCTCTCTCTGCCTCCCTCTCTCTCTCTCTGCCTCCCTCTCTCTCTCTCTCTCTCTCTCTCTCTGCCTCCCTCTCTGCCTCTCTCTCTCTCTGCCTCCCTCTCTCTCTCTCTCTCTCTCTCTCTCTCTCTCTCTCTCTCTCTCTCTCTCTCTCTCTCTCTCTCTCTCTCTCTCTCTTTGTCCTCTCTCTCTCCCTCTCTCTCCCTCTCTCTCTCTTTCTTTGTCCCTCTTTCTCTTTCTTTTTCTCTCTCTTTCTTTGTCCATCTTTCTATTTTCCTCTCATCTCTCTCTCTGTGTCCCTCTCTTCATCTTTCTCTCTGTCTCCCTGTATCTCTCCCTCCCCAAAGGAATCACTAATAGACTGCTACAAACCAACAGAGGTGAGTATAGTGTTTCATGTACAGTATGTTTATGATACACTGTATGGTTTTGTGTACTGTAGCTCAATGGGTAGAGTCCTTGTTCCTCCGAGCATGGCACTAACACTGCCAGGGTTAGAGGTTCAATTCCCACTTTGAATAGTAGCTACTAGTACAAGAAATGTGATGTAGAAATGCAGTCATTGATTTCTCTCTCTCCATCTTTCTCTATTTCCTTATCTCTCTCTTTTCTCTCTCTCTCCATCTCTCTCCCATAATGTACATAAAACTCTGTATCAAAAGACCCCCATTAGTAGAGATAGTGTTATGGTTTGTAACCGACCCCAATCGCACAACACAAGACAGGTATGAGAGTAAGCCAAAACAGGGCATTTATTTCTTACATAACAAAAAGCGGCACAGTCCCTTTAAGGGAGAACACACAAACACTAGAGTAAAGGAAATATGGAAAATGCGGCACTGTGCCTTTAAGAGGCGAACAGGCTAAGGGACTAAGGCTAAGGGCCAGGGCTAATGACCAGGGGCACTGGAGAGGGGGACAGGGACAGAGGCCCGGAGAGGCGGGCTGGAGACAGGGACAGAGAACAGGGTTAAGGCCTTGGACAGGGCGAGGGCCAGAGCTGCTTACAGGGATGAGGACAGGGTTCCGACGGCGGAGGCCTGGCACGGGGACAGGGGCCCGACGGCGGAGGCCTGGCACGGGAACAGGGGCCCGACGGCGGAGGCCTGGCACGGGGACCAGGGGCCCGACGGCGGAGGCCTGGCACGGGGACAGGGGCCTGACGGCGGAGGCCTGGCACGGGGATCCTCCTCCTCCTCTTCGGATGCTGCAGACGGGCAGCGCAGAACAAAGGGGGTCCCAGGGGACCGGGATGGGAACACGCCGTCCTCCCGTGGAATACTAGGGAGCGACGACGAGCCTCACCCCAGGAACGAGGATCACGAAGAGACGCCTTCCTCCCGTGGAATCGGGAGCGATGGCGTGCCGCCTTGACGTCTGGAGTGGGAACACTGGAAAACCTCCCGTAGAGAATTAGAGAGCGAAGACGGTGTCCCACTCCAGGCAAACGGCGACAGGTGGTGATGGCTGGGCCGTCGTCTCACGCCGGAGACGCGGCAGGTGATGGTGACGTACAGAATGGTAACGTCCAGAACTCCATGAACACTGAACACAGATACAGATACAGAGTCCAGAACACAGAATCCAGAACACAGAACGACCCGACAAGGACTGGAGGGGAGTCTGCAACCTATGTACTCTCCCGAAGTGATTGCAAACTCCCAACAGGTGCGTGAAGGTAGAGGATCAAGGATGTCCAAGGGTGGGGGCTGGTGAAGAGTAGAGGAGAGTAAATCATCGCAAGGGTGGGGGCTGGTGAGGGAGAGTAGACAGGGAAAAGTTCAGGGAACAAGTGAATCCTCACAGTACCTCCCCCTCCACGGGAGCCACCGGGCGACCGAAACACCACCATGACGGGGCAGAACACTAACATGACGGTCAGAACACTAACATGACGGGGCAGAACACTAACATGACGGGGCAGAACACTACGGAATCAGACAGCGGGGCAGGGGACAAGACCAGGCAACAAACAAAAAAAAACTGGGCCATGCTAGCAGGGGAAGCTACACCTAAAGTGGGGCTAGCAGAGGGACTGGGTAGCTGCCAGAGCATTGCTAGCTACAGGGCCTATGCTAGCTGTACTGCTACATTAGCATAGAGGCTGCGCTAGCTGCCGGAGCTAGGCTAGCAGACAGGGCTGGACTAGCAAAGGAGAACAAGCTAGCTGGAAGGACAGTCCTAGCTGTGGGGAACAGGGTAGCTAACAGGGGAGCTAACGAGGCTAACAGGGGAGCTAACAGGGGAGTCAACAGGGGAACTAACAGGGGAACTAACAGGGGAACTAACAGGGGAACTAGAGGGAGCTAGAGGGAACTAGAGGGAGCTAGAGTGGGTTAGAGGGAACTAGAGGGAACTAACAGGGGCTAACTCACATACACTGTCTGTGCTGGCTGGGGTCGTCGACTGGTCGGGTCGTACTGTTATGGTTTGTAACCGACCCCAATCGCACAACACAAGACAGGTATGAGAGTAAGCCAAAACAGGGCATTACATAACAAAAAGCGGCACAGTCCCTTTAAGGGAGAACACAAAAACACTAAGTAAAGGAAATATGGAAAATGCGGCACTGTGCCTTTAAGAGGCGAACAGGCTAAGGGACTAAGGCTAAGGGCCAGGGCTAAGGACCAGGGCTAAGTGTCAGGGCCAGGACCAGGGGCACTGGAGAGGGGGACAGGGACAGAGGCCCGGAGAGGCGGGCTGGAGACGGGGACAGAGAACAGGGTTAAGGCCTTGGACAGGGCGAGGGCCAGAGCTGCTTACAGGGATGAGGACAGGGTTCCGACGGCGGAGGCCGGGCACGGGGACAGGGGCCCGACGGCGGAGGCCTGGCACGGGAACAGGGGCCCGACGGCGGAGGCCTGGCACGGGGACCAGGGGCCCGACGGCGGAGGCCTGGCACGGGGACCAGGGGCCCGACGGCGGAGGCCTGGCACGGGGACAGGGGCCCGACGGCGGAGGCCTGGCACGGGAGCAGGGGCCCGACGGCGGAGGCCTGGCACGGGGACAGGGGCCCGACGGCGGAGGCCTGGCACGGGAACAGGGGCCCGACGGTGGAGGCCTGGCACGGGGACCAGGGGCCCGACGGCGGAGGCCTGGCACGGGGACCAGGGTTCCGACGGCGGAGGCCTGGCACGGGGACAGGGGCCCGACGGCGGAGGCCTGGCACGGGAGCAGGGGCCCGACGGCGGAGGCCTGGCACGGGGACAGGGGCCCGACGGCGGAGGCCTGGCACGGGGACAGGGGCCCGACAGCGGGGCCTGGCACGGGGATCCTCCTCCTCTTCGGATGCTGCAGACAGGCAGCGCAGAACAAAGGGGGTCCCAGGGGACCGGGATGGGAACACGCCGTCCTCCCGTGGAATACTAGGGAGCGACGACGAGCCTCACCCCAGGAACGAGGATCACGAAGAGACGCCTTCCTCCCGTGGAATCGGGAGCAATGGCGTGCCGCCTTGACGTCTGGAGTGGGAACACTGGAAAACCTCCCGTAGAGAATTAGAGAGCGAAGACGGTGTCCCACTCCAGGCAAACGGCGACAGGTGGTGATGGCTGGGCCGTCGTCTCACGCCGGAGACGCGGCAGGTGATGGTGACGTACAGAATGGTAACGTCCAGAACTCCATGAACACTGAACACAGATACAGATACAGAGTCCAGAACACAGAATCCAGAACACAGAACGACCCGACAAGGACTGGAGGGGAGTCTGCAACCTATGTACTCTCCCGAGGTGATTGCAAACTCCCAACAGGTGCGTGAAGGTAGAGGATCAAGGATGTCCAAGGGTGGGGGCTGGTGAAGAGTAGAGGAGAGTAAATCATCGCAAGGGTGGGGGCTGGTGAGGGAGAGTAGACAGGAAAAGTTCAGGGAACAGGCGAATCCTCACAGATAGATGTACACTGCACTGGGTATGGGCATGCCCACTGGGCTTAATATATATTAGGGCTGTCAAAATTAATGCTTTAACTCTGGAGATTAATGATTTAAAGCGTAATTAAAAAAAACTAGATTAATCTATGGAGTGAAACATTTTCAATGTTCTGAACTTTCAGCAGTATATTTGCTTGTTATTTTTTTGCATTGACTCATGCACCTTTTTGAAAATCATCTGACATGAAGATGGAACACATTTTGTTGTTAATATGATTTATATTACTGGTAGTTCATATACAAGACATTATCGTCCTCTAAGCCAAGCTGCACTTTAACATATTTCTGTTA
>NC_140169.1:42916656-42919156 GCF_963971535.1 Notolepis coatsorum | reverse complement strand
GCATTGTTACTAGCTAACGTTTGATATTGGTTGATGTATATTTCCTCTGATAGCTCTTATATTTTGAATATTTGAATGTAGGCTTCAATAGAACTGGCTCCAAAGTCTGGCACCAAGCAGAGCGTAGAACGCTGGTATTGTGACGTATTCCTTCTCTTATAGTGTCCTGTGTGGACAGCAGCACATGAGACTTCCTTCTCTTATAGTGTCCTCGTGTGGACAGAGTGGATGAGACTTATAGTGTCCTCGTGTGGACAGAGTGGATGAGACTTATAGTGTCCTCGTGTGGACAGCAGCTTATAGTGTCCTCGTGTGGACAGCAGCACATGAGACTTATAGTGTCCTCGTGTGGACAGCAGCACATGAGACTTATAGTGTCCTCGTGTGGACAGCAGCACATGAGACTTATAGTGTCCTCGTGTGGACAGCAGCACATGAGACTTATAGTGTCCTCGTGTGGACAGCAGCACATGAGACTTATAGTGTCCTCGTGTGGACAGCAGCACATGAGACTTATAGTGTCCTCGTGTGGACAGCAGCACATGAGACTTATAGTGTCCTCGTGTGGACAGCAGCACATGAGACTTCCTTCTCTTATAGTGTCCTCGTGTGGACAGCTGTGTGGTCAGCACATGAGTGTTGCCGTGGTGTGTGTCGAAGTGTCCTCGAATCTGAGGCACAAGTTGTAAAGCGCTTTGGATAAAAGTGCTTTATATAAATGCAGTCCATTTAAAACAGTTAGCGTGGGTTAAATGCAGAGGGAGTACCTGCACCTGCTGAACTAACTCCACGCCACAGGGAGGGAGGGAGAGGGAGAGGAACAAAGAGAGTGGGGGAGAGTGAGGGAGAGAGAGGGGGGGAGGGAGGGAGAGAGAAGGAGTGAGGGAGATGGAGGGGGAGTGAGGGAGATAGAGGGAGGGAGGGAGAGGAAGGAACAAAGAGAGTGGTGGAGAGTGAGGGAGAGAGAGGGAGGGAGGGAGGGAGGGAGAGAGAAGGAGTGAGGGAGATGGAGGGGGAGTGAGGGAGATACAGGGAGGGAGGGAGAGGAAGGAACAAAGAGAGTGGTGGAGAGTGAGGGAGAGAGAGGGAGGGAGGGAGAGTCAGAGTAAAGAGAGTGGTGGAGAGAGAGGGAGAGGAAGGAACAAAGAGAGTGGTGGAGAGTGAGGGAGAGAGAGAGAGGGAGGGAGAGGAAGGAACAAAGAGAGTGGTGGAGAGTGAGGGAGAGAGAGAGAGGGAGGGAGAGGAAGGAACAAAGAGAGTGGTGGAGAGTGAGGGAGGGCGGGAGAGTCAGAGTAAAGAGAGTGGTGGAGAGTGAGGGAGGGAGGGAGAGTCAGAGTAAAGAGAGTGGTGGAGAGTGAGGGAGGGCGGGAGAGTCAGAGTAAAGAGAGTGGTGGAGAGTGAGGGAGGGAGGGAGAGTCAGAGTAAAGAGAGTGGTGGAGAGTGAGGGAGGGAGGGAGAGTCAGAGTAAAGAGAGTGGTGGAGAGAGGGAGGGAGGGAGAGTCAGAGTAAAGAGAGTGGTGGAGAGTGAGGGAGGGAGAGTCAGAGTAAAGAGAGTGGTGGAGAGTGAGGGAGGGAGAGTCAGAATAAAGAGAGTGGTGGAGAGTGAGGGAGAGAGGAGGGAGGGAGGGAGAGAGAGGGAGGGAGGGAGGGAGAGAGAAGGAGTGAGGGAGATGGAGGGGGAGTGAGGGAGATAGAGGGAGGGAGGGAGAGGAAGGAACAAAGAGAGTGGTGGAGAGTGAGGGAGAGAGAGGGAGGGAGTGAGGGAGAGAGAAGGAGTGAGGGAGAGGGAGGGGAGTGAGGGAGATAGAGGGAGGGAGGGAGAGTCAGAATAAAGAGAGTGGGGAGAGAGAGGGAGGGAGGAGAGTCAGAGTAAAAGAGTGGTGGAGAGAGAGGGAGGGAGGGTCAGAGTAAAGAGAGTGGTGGAGAGAGAGGGAGGGAGGAGAGTCAGAGTAAAGAGAGTGGTGGAGAGAGAGGGAGGGAGAGTCAGAGTAAAGAGAGTGGTGGAGAGTGAGGGAGAGAGAGGGAGGGAGGGAGGGAGAGAGAGGGAGTGAGGAGGGAGAGAGAAGGAGTGAGGGAGATGGAGGGGGAGTGAGGGAGATAGAGGGAGGGAGGGAGAGGAAGGAACAAAGAGAGTGGTGGAGAGTGAGGGAGAGAGGGAGGGAGGGAGAGTCAGAGTAAAGAGAGTGGTGGAGAGAGAGGGAGAGGAAGGAACAAAGAGAGTGGTGGAGAGTGAGGGAGAGAGAGAGAGGGAGGGAGAGGAAGGAACAAAGAGAGTGGTGGAGAGTGAGGAGAGAGAGAGAGGGAGGGAGAGGAAGGAACAAAGAGAGTGGTGGGAGTGAGGGAGGGCGGGAGAGTCAGAGTAAAGAGAGTGGTGGAGAGAGGGAGGGAGAGTCAGAGTAAAGAGAGTGGTGGAGAGAGGGAGGGAGGGAGAGTCAGAGTAAAGAGAGTGGTGGGAGAGAGGGAGGGAGGGAGAGTCAGAGTAAAGAGAGTGGTGGAGAGT
>NC_140169.1:42718856-42916456 GCF_963971535.1 Notolepis coatsorum | reverse complement strand
AAACAAGTTATTACCTTGGATGTCAGAATCATCTGTAATTTATTGCATTGTTACTAGCTAACGTTTGATAATTGGTTGATGTATATTCCTCTGATAGCTCTTATATTTTGAATATTTGAATGTAGGCTTCAATAGAACTGGCTCCAAAGTCTGGCACCAAGCAGAGCGTGAACGCTGGTATTGTGACGTATTCCTTCTCTTATAGTGTCCTGTGTGGACAGCAGCACATGAGACTTCCTTCTCTTATAGTGTCCTCGTGTGGACAAGTGGATGAGACTTATAGTGTCCTCGTGTGGACAGAGTGGATGAGACTTATAGTGTCCTCGTGTGGACAGCAGCTTATAGTGTCCTCGTGTGGACAGCAGCACATGAGACTTAAAGTGTCCTCGTGTGGACAGCAGCACATGAGACTTATAGTGTCCTCGTGTGGACAGCAGCACATGAGACTTATAGTGTCCCGTGTGGACAGCAGCACATGAGACTTATAGTGTCCTCGTGTGGACAGCAGCACATGAGACTTATAGTGTCCTCGTGTGGACAGCAGCACATGAGACTTATAGTGTCCTCGTGTGGACAGCAGCCACATGAGACTTATAGTGTCCTCGTGTGGACAGCAGCACATGAGACTTCCTTCTCTTATAGTGTCCTCGTGTGGACAGCTGTGTGGTCAGCACATGAGTGTTGCCGTGGTGTGTCGAAGTGTCCTCGAATCTGAGGCACAAGTTGTAAAGCGCTTTGGATAAAAGTGCTTTATATAAATGCAGTCCATTTAAAACAGTTAGCGTGGGTTAAATGCAGAGGGAGTACCTGCACCTGCTGAACTAACTCCACGCCACAGGGAGGGAGGGAGGGAGAGGAACAAAGAGAGTGGGGGAGAGTGAGGGAGAGAGAGGGGGGGAGGGAGGGAGAGAGAAGGAGTGAGGGAGATGGAGGGGGAGTGAGGGAGATAGAGGGAGGGAGGGAGAGGAAGGAACAAAGAGAGGGTGGAGAGTGAGGGAGAGAGAGGGAGGGAGGGAGGGAGGGAGAGAGAAGGAGTGAGGGAGATGGAGGGGGAGTGAGGAGATACAGGGAGGGAGGGAGAGGAAGGAACAAAGAGAGTGGTGGAGAGTGAGGGAGAGAGAGGGAGGGAGGGAGAGTCAGAGTAAAGAGAGTGGTGGAGAGAGAGGGAGAGGAAGGAACAAAGAGAGTGTGGAGAGAGAGGAGAGAGAGAGAGGGAGGAGAGGAAGGAACAAAGAGAGTGGTGGAGAGTGAGGGAGAGAGAGAGAGGGAGGAGAGGAAGGAACAAAGAGAGTGGGGAGAGTGAGGGAGGGCGGGAGAGTCAGAGTAAAGAGAGTGGTGGAGAGTGAGGGAGGGAGGGAGAGTCAGAGTAAAGAGAGTGGTGGAGAGTGAGGGAGGGGGGAGAGTCAGAGTAAAGGAGTGGAGGGAGGAGGGAGGGAGAGTCAGAGTAAAGAGAGTGGTGGAGAGTGAGGGAGGGAGGGAGAGTCAGAGTAAGAGAGTGGTGGAGAGAGAGGGAGGAGGAGAGTCAGAGTAAAGAGAGTGGTGGAGAGTGAGGAGGGAGAGTCAGAGTAAAGAGAGTGGTGGAGAGTGAGGGAGGGAGAGTCAGAAATAAGAGAGTGGTGAGAGAGTGAGGGAGAGAGAGGGAGGAGGGAGGGAGAGAGGGAGGGAGGGAGGGAGAGAGAAGGAGTGAGGGAGATGGAGGGGGAGTGAGGGAGATAGAGGAGGGAAGGAGAGGAAGGAACAAAGAGAGTGGTGGAGAGGAGGGAGAGAGAGGGAGGGGAGTGAGGGAGAGAGAAGGAGTGAGGGAGATGGAGGGGGAGGTGAGGGAGATAGAGGGAGGGAGGGAGAGTCAGAATAAAGAGAGTGGGGGGAGAGAGGGAGGGAGGGAGTCAGAGTAAAGAGAGTGGTGGAGAGAGAGAGGGAGGGTCAGAGTAAAGAGTGGTGGAGAGAGAGGGAGGGAGGGAGAGTCAGAGTAAAGAGAGTGGTGGAAGAGAGGGAGGGAGAGTCAGAGTAAAGAGAGTGGTGGAGAGTGAGGAGAGAGGAGGGAGAGGAGAGAGAGAGAGAGGGAGGGAGAGAGAAGAGTGAGGGAGATGGAGGGGAGTGAGGGAGATAGAGGGAGGAGGGAGAGGAAGGAACAAAGAGAGTGGTGGAGAGTGAGGGAGAGAGAGGAGGGAGGGAGAGTCAGAGTAAAGAGAGTGGTGGAGAGAGAGGGAGAGGAAGGAACAAAGAGAGTGGTGGAGAGTGAGGGAGAGAGAGAGAGGGAGGGAGAGGAAGGAACAAGAGAGTGGGGAGAGTGAGGGAGAGAGAGAGAGGGAGGGAGAGAAGGAACAAAGAGAGTGGTGGAGAGTGAGGGAGGGCGGGAGAGTCAGAGTAAAGAGAGTGGTGGAGTAGAGGGAGGGAGAGTCAGAGTAAAGAGAGTGGTGGAGAGAGAGGGAGGGAGGGAGAGTCAGATAAAGAGAGTGGTGGAGAGAGAGGGAGGGAGGGAGAGTCAGAGTAAAGAGAGTGGTGAGAGTGAGGGGGAGAGTCAGAGTAAAGAGAGTGGTGGAGAGAGAGGGAGGGAGGGAGAGTCAGAGTAAAGAGAGTGGTGGAGAGAGAGGGAGGGAGGGAGAGTCAGAGTAAAGAGAGTGGTGGAGAGAGAGGGAGGGAGGGAGAGTCAGAGTAAAGAGAGTGGTGGAGAGTGAGGGAGGGAGGGAGAGTCAGAGTAAAGAGAGTGGTGGAGAGAGAGGGAGGGAGGGAGAGTCAGAGTAAAGAGAGTGGGGAGAGAGAGGAGGGAGGGAGAGTCAGAGTAAAGAGAGTGGTGGAGAGAGAGGGAGGGAGGGAGAGTCAGAGTAAAGAGAGTGGTGGAGAGAGAGGGAGGGAGAGTCAGAGTAAAGAGAGTGGGGGAGAGAGAGGGAGGGAGGGAGAGTCAGAGTAAAGAGAGTGGTGGAGAGAGAGGGAGGGAGGGAGAGTCAGAGTAAAGAGAGTGGTGGAGAGAGAGGGAGGGAGGGAGAGTCAGAGTAAAGAGAGTGGGGGAGAGAGAGGGAGGGAGGGAGAGTCAGAGTAAAGAGAGTGGTGGAGAGAGAGGGAGGGAGGGAGAGTCAGAGTAAAGAGAGTGGTGGAGAGAGAGGGAGGGAGGGAGAGTCAGAGTAAAGAGAGTGGTGGAGAGTGAGGGAGGGAGGGAGAGTCAGAGTAAAGAGAGTGGTGGAGAGAGAGGGAGGGAGGGAGAGTCAGAGTAAAGAGAGTGGTGGAGAGAGAGGGAGGGAGGGAGAGTCAGAGTAAAGAGAGTGGTGGAGAGAGAGGGAGGGAGGGAGAGTCAGAGTAAAGAGAGTGGTGGAGAGAGAGGGAGGGAGGGAGAGTCAGAGTAAAGAGAGTGGTGGAGAGTGAGGGAGGGAGGGAGAGTCAGAGTAAAGAGAGTGGTGGAGAGAGAGGGAGGGAGGGAGAGTCAGAGTAAAGAGAGTGGGGGAGAGAGAGGGAGGGAGGGAGAGTCAGAGTAAAGAGAGTGGTGGAGAGAGAGGGAGGGAGGGAGAGTCAGAGTAAAGAGAGTGGGGGAGAGAGAGGGAGGGAGGGAGAGTCAGAGTAAAGAGAGTGGTGGAGAGAGAGGGAGGGAGGGAGAGTCAGAGTAAAGAGAGTGGTGGAGAGAGAGGGAGGGAGGGAGAGTCAGAGTAAAGAGAGTGGGGGAGAGAGAGGGAGGGAGGGAGAGTCAGAGTAAAGAGAGTGGTGGAGAGAGAGGGAGGGAGGGAGAGTCAGAGTAAAGAGAGTGGTGGAGAGAGAGGGAGGGAGGGAGAGTCAGAGTAAAGAGAGTGGTGGAGAGTGAGGGAGGGAGAGTCAGAGTAAAGAGAGTGGTGGAGAGTGAGGGAGGGAGGGAGAGTCAGAGTAAAGAGAGTGGTGGAGAGTGAGGGAGGGAGGGAGAGTCAGAGTAAAGAGAGTGGTGGAGAGTGAGGGAGGGAGGGAGAGTCAGAGTAAAGAGAGTGGTGGAGAGTGAGGGAGGGAGAGTCAGAGTAAAGAGAGTGGGGGAGAGTGAGGGAGGGAGGGAGAGTCAGAATAAAGAGAGTGGTGGAGAGTGAGGGAGGGAGGGAGAGTCAGAGTAAAGAGAGTGGTGGAGAGTGAGGGAGGGAGAGTCAGAGTAAAGAGAGTGGGGGAGAGTGAGGGAGGGAGAGTCAGAGTAAAGAGAGTGGTGGAGAGAGAGGGAGAGAGAGGGAGGGAGGGAGGGAGAGTCAGAATAAAGAGAGTGGGGGAGAGTGAGGGAGGGAGGGAGAGTCAGAATAAAGAGAGTGGTGGAGAGAGAGGGAGGGAGGGAGAGTCAGAGTAAAGAGAGTGGTGGAGAGTGAGGGAGGGAGAGTCAGAGTAAAGAGAGTGGGGGAGAGTGAGGGAGGGAGGGAGAGTCAGAGTAAAGAGAGTGGTGGAGAGTGAGGGAGGGAGGGAGAGTCAGAGTAAAGAGAGTGGTGGAGAGAGAGGAAGGGAGAGTCAGAGTAAAGAGAGTGGTGGAGAGAGAGGGAGGGAGAGTCAGAGTAAAGAGAGTGGTGGAGAGAGAGGGAGGGAGGGAGAGTCAGAATAAAGAGAGTGGTGGAGAGAGAGGGAGGGAGGGAGAGTCAGAGTAAAGAGAGTGGTGGAGAGAGAGGGAGGGAGAGTCAGAGTAAAGAGAGTGGTGGAGAGTGAGGGAGGGAGAGTCAGAGTAAAGAGAGTGGTGGAGAGAGAGGGAGGGAGAGTCAGAGTAAAGAGAGTGGTGGAGAGAGAGGGAGGGAGAGTCAGAGTAAAGAGAGTGGTGGAGAGTGAGGGAGAGAGAGGGAGGGAGGGAGGGAGAGAGAAGGAGTGAGGGAGATGGAGGGGGAGTGAGGGAGATAGAGGGAGGGAGGGAGAGGAAGGAACAAAGAGAGTGGTGGAGAGTGAGGGAGAGAGAGGGAGGGAGTGAGGGAGAGAGAAGGAGTGAGGGAGATGGAGGGGGAGTGAGGGAGATAGAGGGAGGGAGGGAGAGTCAGAATAAAGAGAGTGGGGGAGAGAGAGGGAGGGAGGGAGAGTCAGAGTAAAGAGAGTGGTGGAGAGAGAGGGAGGGAGGGAGAGTCAGAGTAAAGAGAGTGGTGGAGAGAGAGGGAGGGAGGGAGAGTCAGAGTAAAGAGAGTGGTGGAGAGAGAGGGAGGGAGGGAGAGTCAGAGTAAAGAGAGTGGTGGAGAGAGAGGGAGGGAGAGTCAGAGTAAAGAGAGTGGTGGAGAGAGAGGGAGGGAGAGTCAGAGTAAAGAGAGTGGTGGAGAGTGAGGGAGGGAGGGAGGGTCAGAGTAAAGAGAGTGGTGGAGAGAGAGGGAGGGAGGGAGAGTCAGAGTAAAGAGAGTGGTGGAGAGTGAGGGAGGGAGGGAGAGTCAGAGTAAAGAGAGTGGTGGAGAGTGAGGGAGGGAGGGAGAGTCAGAATAAAGAGAGTGGTGGAGAGAGAGGGAGGGAGAGTCAGAGTAAAGAGAGTGGTGGAGAGAGAGGGAGGGAGGGAGAGTCAGAGTAAAGAGAGTGGTGGAGAGAGAGGGAGGGAGAGTCAGAGTAAAGAGAGTGGTGGAGAGAGAGGGAGGGAGAGTCAGAGTAAAGAGAGTGGTGGAGAGTGAGGGAGAGAGAGGGAGGGAGGGAGGGAGAGAGAGGGAGTGAGGGAGGGAGAGAGAAGGAGTGAGGGAGATGGAGGGGGAGTGAGGGAGATAGAGGGAGGGAGGGAGAGGAAGGAACAAAGAGAGTGGTGGAGAGTGAGGGAGAGAGAGGGAGGGAGTGAGGGAGAGAGAAGGAGTGAGGGAGATGGAGGGGGAGTGAGGGAGAGGGAGGGAGGGAGAGTCAGAATAAAGAGAGTGGGGGAGAGAGAGGGAGGGAGGGAGAGTCAGAGTAAAGAGAGTGGTGGAGAGAGAGGGAGGGAGGGAGAGTCAGAGTAAAGAGAGTGGTGGAGAGAGAGGGAGGGAGAGTCAGAGTAAAGAGAGTGGTGGAGAGAGAGGGAGGGAGAGTCAGAGTAAAGAGTGGGGGAGAGAGAGGGAGGGAGAGTCAGAGTAAAGAGTGGGGGAGAGAGAGGGAGGGAGAGGAAGGAACAAAGAGAGTGGGGGAGAGAGAGGGGGTGAGGGAGAGTCAGAGTAAAGAGAGTGGTGGAGAGAGAGGGAGGGAGGGAGAGTCAGAATAAAGAGAGTGGGGGAGAGAGAGGGAGGGAGGGAGAGTCAGAGTAAAGAGAGTGGTGGAGAGAGAGGGAGGGAGGGAGAGTCAGAGTAAAGAGAGTGGTGGAGAGAGAGGGAGGGAGGGAGAGTCAGAGTAAAGAGAGTGGTGGAGAGTGAGGGAGGGAGAGTCAGAGTAAAGAGAGTGGTGGAGAGAGAGGGAGGGAGGGAGAGTCAGAATAAAGAGAGTGGTGGAGAGAGAGGGAGGGAGGGAGAGTCAGAGTAAAGAGAGTGGTGGAGAGAGAGGGAGGGAGGGAGAGTCAGAGTAAAGAGAGTGGGGGAGAGAGAGGGAGGGAGGGAGAGTCAGAGTAAAGAGAGTGGTGGAGAGAGAGGGAGGGAGGGAGAGTCAGAATAAAGAGAGTGGTGGAGAGAGAGGGAGTGAGGGAGAGTCAGAGTAAAGAGAGTGGGCAAGAGAGAGGGAGGGAGGGAGAGGAAGGAATAAAGAGAGTGGGGGAGAGAGAGGGGGGGAGGGAGAGTCAGAGTAAAGAGAGTGGGCAAGAGAGAGGTAGGGAGGGAGAGGAAGGAATAAAGAGAGTGGGGGAGAGAGAGGGGGGGAGGGGAAGGAATAAAGAGAGTATGTGGAGCCATGCTGAGAGAAGGAGGTATGCATGTGAAAAAGGGGGTAGCACTGGAAACGAACGGACACTGAGATATTAAGGAGTATATTTTTGATTGAGACAGAGAGAGGCAGTGACAACAGTGTTTTAAGAGAGAGAGAGAGAGAGAGAGAGAGAGAGAGGGATGAGGGCTCTGTCACCCTGGGTGTAATGAGAAGGAGGATATTAATGACTGTCTCCTCTGCTGCTATTGTTCCTCTCAATCCCTTATTGCCGACCACCCTGATAGGATAGAACCTCCGGTTGAACTTGTAGAAGAAAGGTCTCTCAATCCTCTTATTTTGTCTACTAAAGGAGCATTTCGTAATGGATTTTATACTTTCTTTTAACGGGCCCACAAAATTAGAAAAAGGATTAGCTGGCATGCAAAGTACAGTAGCTTCATAGCGTGTTCCTAGTTGGTTCCTAGTTCCTCTGACCAGGCCTCTAGGTGGCTCCTAGCTCCTCTGACCAGGCCTCTAGGTGGCTCCTAGCTCCTCTGACCAGGCCTCTAGGTGGCTCCTAGCTCCTCTGACCAGGCCTCTAGGTGGCTCCTAGCTCCTCTGACCAGGCCTCTAGGTGGCTCCTAGTTCCTCTGACCAGGCCTCTAGGTGGCTCCTAGCTCCTCTGACCAGGCCTCTAGGTGGCTCCTAGCTCCTCTGACCAGGCCTCTAGGTGGCTCCTAGCTCCTCTGACCAGGCCTCTAGGTGGCTCATAGCTCCTCTGACCAGGCCTCTAGGTGGCTCATAGCTCCTCTGACCAGGCCTCTAGGTGGCTCCTAGCTCCTCTGACCAGGCCTCTAGGTGGTTCCTCTGACCAGGCCTCTAGGTGGCTCCTAGCTCCTCTGACCAGGCCTCTAGGTGGCTCATAGCTCCTCTGACCAGGCCTCTAGGTGGCTCCTAGCTCCTCTGACCAGGCCTCTAGGTGGCTCCTAGCTCCTCTGACCAGGCCTCTAGGTGGCTCCTAGCTCCTCTAACCAGGCCTCTAGGTGGTTCCTCTGACCAGGCCTCTAGGTGGCTCCTAGCTCCTCTGACCAGGCCTCTAGGTGGCTCCTAGCTCCTCTGACCAGGCCTCTAGGTGGCTCCTAGCTCCTCTGACCAGGTCTCTAGGTGGTTCCTCTGACCAGGCCTCTAGGTGGCTCCTAGCTCCTCTGACCAGGTCTCTAGGTGGTTCCTCTGACCAGGTCTCTAGGTGGCTCCTCTGACCAGGCCTCTAGGTGGCTCCTAGCTCCTCTGACCAGGCCTCTAGGTGGCTCCTAGCTCCTCTGACCAGGCCTCTAGGTGGCTCCTAGCTCCTCTGACCAGGTCTCTAGGTGGCTCCTAGCTCCTCTGACCAGGCCTCTAGGTGGTTCCTCTGACCAGGCCTCTAGGTGGCTCCTAGTTCCTCTGACCAGGCCTCTAGGTGGCTCCTAGCTCCTCTGACCAGGTCTCTAGGTGGCTCCTAGCTCCTCTGACCAGGTCTCTAGGTGGCTCCTAGCTCCTCTGACCAGGGCCCTCATGCATCAACGTGTTCTACGCACAGATCTGTGCGTAACCCGTGCGTACGATCATTTCTAAGCAAAGAGTGGGATTCATCAATTTGAACTTGAACTTGACTTCGTGCGTACATCTACGCACAGGTCAGACCTGGCGTACCTAGCTCCCAGTGGTAGAATATATTATTACAACAAGGAAATGAGCTTCTGTGCATAATAACACTGGATGTTCTGTATGAACCGTAGTTCATTATAGTTCATTGTAAGATAGCAACAGTAGTGTAATTATGGTCAAAACCCTATAAATAGCATTTGGAATAATAGATCTTTCTCTCAGAATGAATGCAGCATGGTTTATATAGCGTTATCGGAATATACGGGGTGTAGGCTACTGACTGACTGCGCTCCGCGTAGCTTGATTGATTGATTGATTGAAAAGTTTATTAACAGATTGCAGAATGGGTACAGTACAGTACAGCTCAGTACATACAATTGTTAATTGGGGATGCAGACCAACTTTCGTCCTGTTTACATCAGGGTCCCCCATTTTCAATTCATCATAAATCATAAAGCTCAACTCGTTATTATTTTGCGCACAGACCGCCGAAACACGGGAACGTTTTGATTATATTTAAAAGGCTTTACGTTAAACGAAACAAGTGGAATTTCGAAGCTGTAAGCAGAATAAGTCATATGAATATAGTGTTCTTCCCCCTTTTTACTGTACAAGAAATAATAGAAAACGCATTGCAATGACACCATGCAGATAGTGGACAGACTATATGATGGGATTCAAGTTCGCGTTTTTGTTGCTCATAGGCATGCTGTCAGAGTATGATATCTTAATCAAACATTCTAGAACATTTGTCGTCACAGATCATGTCCTAATGGAACATAGGCTATGGCATGGATCGTGATATTGTGTGGACTGTTATTATTACTGTACGGCGGTACCACCCATTGTGACAGCAGCCTTGAGTCCCGCACACAAACATGATGGAATTCAAGTGCAGTGAGATTCATTGTTCTTGTATATGCTCTCGTATTATATTGTTTATATAGGCTACCCAATACTGACATCAAAATAGATTGTAGTATGCCTCTAGAAATCATATGCAGCAGGTAGAAGATTGACGGGGGATCCATCGCGATTTGGAATCAAATTGAGGAGAACTTTAATCCCTGGGGTATTAATCAAACAACACGGGAAAAGGCAGTCATATTCCAGCGCGGTCTTTATTAGCCGACAACAAAATAGATGCATCTAAAAATCATATAGCCAATCGAACACAACTAATAAAGGCATTCATTACAGCACGGTTATAATGACACACAACCAACGCCAAACAGTGGTCAACGAACGGTCTTTATTAGTATTTTGAGCTGTCCAGGCAGAATTGCAGCAATGGTCTTAGGGAGCCGTTGATATCTGACATCACCGTTTACAAGTCCGCCTTTTATTTATCCCACAATACGCGATAGTGTCTTCTTGGTTCGACAGCAGTGAATTCTCCGTGGAGTTTCTCAGTGTCCCGCTCGGGTCCGTCCATTATTTCACATCCCATGGGGGGTGTTTCCTCATTTTCATGACCATATATGGATAATCATGCACGAGCATTGACGGTAGAACAAAGTGGTATTCATCAACACGGAGGACCATAGAGCCTGCGTACGCACGTGTGATGAATGCCGACTTCCCTGTGCGTGCGCTAGTTCTACATTCCGTGCTTACGTGTGGAAGTAGGTCAAGTTCTACGTCCACGTTGATGCATGAGGGCCCAGGCCTCTAGGTGGCTCCTAGCTCCTCTGACCAGGCCTCTAGGTGGCTCCTAGCTCCTCTGACCAGGCCTCTAGGTGGCTCCTAGCTCCTCTGACCAGGGCCCTCATGCATCAACGTGTTCTACGCACAGATCTGTGCTTACCCTGTGCGTACGATCATTTCTAAGCAACGAGTGGGATTCATCAATTTGAACTTGAACTTGACTTCGTGCGTACATCTACGCACAGGTCAGACCTGGCGTACCTAGCGCCCAGTGGTAGAATATATTATTACAACAAGGAAATGAGCTTCTGTGCATAATAACACTGGCACGTTCTGTACGAACCGTAGTTCATTATAGTTCATTGTAAAATAGCAACAGTAGTGTAATTATGGTCAAAACCCTATAAATAGCATTTGGAATAATAGATCTTTCTCTCAGAATGAATGCAGCATGGTTTATATAGCGTTATCGGAATATACGGGGTGTAGGCTACTGACTGACTGCGCTCCGCGTAGCTTGATTGATTGATTGATTGAAAACAGATTGCAGAATGGGTACAGTACAGTACAGCTCAGTACATACAATTGTTAATTGGGGATGCAGACCAACTTCCGTCTTGTTTACATCAGGGTCCCCCATTTTCAATTCATCATAAATCATAAAGCTCAACTCGTTATTATTCTGCGCAGACCGCAGAAACACGGGAACGTTTTGATTATATTTAAAAGGCTTTACGTTAAACGAAACAAGTGGAACTTCGAAGCTGTAAGCAGAATACAAGTCATATGAATATAGTGTTCTTCCCCCTTTTTACTGTATAAGAAGGAATAGAAAACGCATTGCAATGACACTATAGTGGACAGACTATGTATATGATGGGATTCAAGTTCGCGTTTTTGTTGCTCATAGGCATGCTGTCAGAGTATGATATCTTAATCAAACATTCTAGAACATTTGTCGTCACAGATCATGTCCTAATAGAACATAGGCTATGGCATGGATCGTGATATTGTGTGGACTGTTATTATTATTACTGTACGGCGGTACCACCCATTGTGACAGCAGCCTTGAGTCCCGCACACAAACATGATGGAATTCAAGTTCATGTATTGAAAGGCAGGATACAACATGCAGTGAGATTCATTGTTCTTGTACATGCTCTCGTATTATATATTGTTTATATAGGCTACCCAATACTGACATCAAAATAGATTGTAGTATGCCTCTAGAAATCATATGCAGCAGGTAGAAAATTGACGGGAGATCCATCGCGATTTGGAATAGAATTGAGGAGAACTTTAATCCGTGGGTATTAATCAAACAACACGGGAAAAGGCAGTCATATTCCAGCGCGGTCTTTATTAGCCGACAACAAAATAGATGCCTCTAAAAATCATATAGCCAATCGAACACAACTAATAAAGGCATTCATACAGCACGGTTATAATGACACACAATCAACGCCAAACTGTGGTCAACGAACGGTCTTTATTAGTATTTTGAGCTGTCCAGGCAGAATTGCAGCAATGGTTTTAGGGAGCCGTTGATATCTGACATCACCGTTTACAAGTCCGCCTTTTATTTATCCCATAAATCATAATACGCGATAGTGTCTTCTTGGTTCGACAGCAGTGAATTCTCCGTGGAGTTTCTCGGAGTCCCGCTCGGGTCGGTCCATTATTTCACATCCCATGGGGGGTGTTTCCTCATTTTCATGACCATATATGGATAATCATGCACGAGCATTGACGGTAGAACAAAGTGGTATTCATCAACACGGAGGACCATAGAGCCTGCGTACGCACGTGTGATGAATGCCGACTTCCCTGTGCGTACGCTAGTTCTACATTCCGTGCTTACGTGTGGAAGTAGGTCAAGTTCAAAGTCCACGTTGATGCATGAGGGCCCAGGCCTCTAGGTGGCTCCTAGCTCCTCTGACCAGGCCTCTAGGTGGCTCCTAGCTCCTCTGACCAGGCCTCTAGGTGGCTCCTAGCTCCTCTGACCAGGCCTCTAGGTGGCTCCTAGCTCCTCTGACCAGGCCTCTAGGTGGCTCCTAGCTCCTCTGACCAGGCCTCTAGGTGGTTCCTCTGACCAGGCCTCTAGGTGGCTCCTAGCTCCTCTGACCAGGCCTCTAGGTGGCTCCTAGCTCCTCTGACCAGGCCTCTAGGTGGCTCCTAGCTCCTCTGACCAGGCCTCTAGGTGGCTCCTAGCTCCTCTGACCAGGCCTCTAGGTGGCTCCTAGCTCCTCTGACCAGGCCTCTAGGTGGTTCCTCTGACCAGGCCTCTAGGTGGCTCCTAGTTCCTCTGACCAGGTCTCTAGGTGGTTCCTCTGACCAGGCCTCTAGGTGGCTCCTAGCTCCTCTGACCAGGTCTCTAGGTGGATGCACCACTACCTTAGACTCTGGAACTCTGGAAATGTCAGATTAGCCGCTAAATAAATGAATAAATAAATGTTTTTATTAGGTGTGTTTTTTTTAATCTGGCAATCGCTCATCATGTCATCTTACACGTTTTTATTTTGATCTAAGAGTTAGTGAATCGCTGTGTTGCTCAATTGACTAAAACTCAAGCTACACCCCTCTTTTCTTGACCTCCAATCACAGCTGTTGCTTTCCTCTATCAAGGGAGGGCGCAAGCCTGGGATTGGTCAATTGTATTGAAAGGTGGTGGTGCTACAGTATATAAATGAAGGTTCACTTGTCACTTCATTACTTTATTGACTGACTTACTCTCTCTCTCTCTTTCTACAGGTCTTTGTCCGGGATCTGCTGGCCAGGATCAGGGGGATGAGAAAACTCAGCGCACCAACCAAGAAAGGCCTATAATGGATGCCGTGTCGACCAACAATCACCTGTAATTCAACCTACAGTGAACCCAACCTACCCCAAGCCAGTCAACGTGGAGAGTCGTCTGCTTCCACACACAACCATATCAAACCCATGATAGCGCCGTGAAACTTTCTAATACTCCAACCATGAAAAATCTGGCCATAATTCACTTTTTGTAGCACTGAAGTCACTCACTTCATAATGTACATAACATTCATCTCTCGACAGCTATTACAGGAATAATCACAATAGATCAAACTTTAAATAGTTATCGTTGAGAGCCATAATTGCCGACAAAATATCAAACAACCGGAAACGCACGACACGCGGCGTTCAATATTCAAACAAACATAATTCAACTTCTAACACTCGCAGCCATTTTACATTATGACCTCTCACCCTGATACTGTCCATCCACTGACACCAATATATAGTGAATGCCTCCAAATGGGAAGTGTGTGTGTGGGGGGGGGGGGGGTAATGTTTTTATTTGGTGTGAGACATTACTGTATAAAATGGACACAATTACGTGCTTCATGATTTTTTGCATTTATTTTTTACTGAGTTTTTGATGTTACAATGTTGCCAACGTGTCCTACAGTCTGTCTGCGTTATTACCAGTCATACATTAATATAATGTAATTCTTATAGTCAGTTTAACGACTGGGTAAAATGTGGTCTTCAGTTGTTTGCCCACTCTCTCAAAAACCAACCTCTGGTCTCTAGACTTCCTCGTTTTGCAGAGGTGTCACGAAGCCGGACAGGTTGACAGTACGTACAAGTTATAATCACAAGCTTTAATGCTTATAACCATCCCGTCTTCTTGGAATCTGTGAACATTGAAATATGTAGTAGTGTAGTAAGGGCATAGCTATTTTCAAACCGGGATGAAGTATTACTAAAGAAAACATTCACTGTGGCATTCACACACACACCGTTCCACCAACCTTATCCAACGACGAGGCATGATGGGTATTGTAGTTCTCTATGCGTGAGACTGCAAAAACCTGATGATTGGCAGTACTGAGGTTATCATGTCATACGACGTCTGCTGTTATCCCGTCAACAACAACAACAACATATCGGTTGTAGGTTTAGGTGTTTTCCCGGCAAAGCACACCTTCAGGATCAGTTTGCCCACTTGAGAAGAGTCGACCTTAAATAACCCCCCTCAAAAAAAGCTAAAAAGATCTGGAGGTCAGTGCCTGAGGGTGACTGGGACCTGTGTGGGCGGGGCTCAGCGGCATCAGCGGTCACATGACTTGTAGGAAAGGGGGGGGCGGGGGGGACCAGAGCACATAGACGCTCAAGGTCATAGAAGCATTAGTGTTATAACACTTATCGCACAGATATTGTTAGCAAAAGAATAAAACATCTTCAGGTGGATTCAGAGGTCTAGGAAGTGTGAAAGGTCAAAGTATAAGCTGTTACTTCACTTATTAGCTTTTCCAGGTTGTCCTCTTGTTGCGTAAAGCTCAAATTTAGGAGGGGTGGAATTTTCTATTATTTATTGTTGTTATTAATAACCATCTTTGCACCGACTATACACTCAAAACCTTGTACGCTCTGGTACAATCAGTACTCTGTGGCCGGGTTGGGGCCCGGTGCCATTTTCTGAGCAGTTGGACCCCAACAGTGTGAGCGGAGTGGAACACGAGCCCCGAACCTGCTGTGTGTAAATACTACGCTCTGAGCTGCCAAAGACACACGCAGGGCGACGTTTCATTCGAGGCCAAGCAAAGCGCTGGTTTTATATTGCATGCTAACAACACAGAGAAAATAGTAGATATTATGAAATTAATAATCAAGAAAAAAAATAACGTTTTGGGAAAAAAAGCTATACCATCTCTGTTTGACTTTGTAGAACTTTTTTTGTGTAGAGAGACACAACGTGGCTTTCGCGTTGGATTAAAAACCAGGAAATCAAAAGAAATTGTACCGTTGTCTTTTTTCCCCTTGAAGTTTCGGTTGTTTCACTGTGGGCTGAGGCCAGAGAGAGAGAGGAGTGTGTCTGTAGCAGCCTTATCCATGCAGATGTGTGACGCGTCTCCTGCTGTCTAATGTGGCTTCTTCTTTTGTCCTCTTCTCCTCGCTCTTATACCCAAGTGTGTCGGGCGTCAGGAAGAATTGACGCTTTCTAGGGGCAAAAAGAAGTTCCCGAAAATTGCCCCACAGATTTGGATCACCTTGAAAAGAAACATAACAAATTCCATAGAAAATGGAAAACAAGTCTGGCTTGTATTGTTACCAATAGGCTTAATAATGATCAGTATCTCTTTGTGTATGAGACATTTGATGAAATTGTCCTATACATTAAATAAAAAATTAAATAAAAAATGCCCCCCCAACAAATCAGAAGAAAAAAGAAAGTATAGAAGAAAGGAAGCCATTTTAGGCAACTTGAGATACACCCCAAGATCTACTGCTATTTTGTGTCTCTAGGGACTCAGTGGTGTTGTTCTCTGTCAAGAGGCCGTTCAGAGGCAACAGGCTGACATTTGATCATTTATGGTATTTCATGATGAGTATGTGGAGATTGATTTTTTATTTATTTTTGTGCGAGTGTCTGTTTAGAGAGAGCTTTATGTTTGCATGTGTTCTTAACCCTTTCACTACCACACGACAGAAGGTTAACCCTTTACTATCACACAACCGACGGTGATATACTCTTTCTCTGCAGTTGTTTTTCGGTACATTCACAACACGTGTTGTTGTTTTTAAAATGTAATGTAATGTGTGTGTGTGTGTGTGTGTGATCTTGTTTCTGCTGATAATAAAGAGATGGAAGGACTCTGTACTGTTTAAACCTCTGTGTCTCCTGTTTGGTTTCATCTCGGACTGGGCGCCTGGAAGCTGTATTTAGACTGAGAAGTGTGTGTGTGTAGAATGGAGACAGATATAATAACTTTAATAATAACTTTATATGTAGAGCACTTTTCATACAGAAATTGCAGTTCAAAGTGCTTCACAGCAGTAAAAAAAAAAAAAAAAGACAGGCATAAGCGAGCATAAAAAAGATAGAGAGGTAGCAAGGTGAGGTAAATCACAGTGTTTCACATTAGGATCTAACATCCCAATAGGCCTCTCTGTTTACAGTTTCATTCTGTAATACAAATAATAATATGGGTGTGTGACTTCAGATTAACCTGTATATCATTGCATAGGGCATGTGTGCGTGTAGAATGGAGACAGTGTGTATGTGTTTGCATGTGATTTCGCATGCATTTCCTTCTGTGTACTAAACGTACAGTATGTGTGTTTTCTTTCCTGTGACCAGAAAATGCACCGTGCAGCCAATCGATGCTCAGGGACGGTGTGGTGTGTAGAACACATGCATGCTTTAACCCTTTCACTGCCATACGCTACCAAATGGTTAACCCTTTCACTGCCACACGACAGAAAGTTAGCCCTTTACTATCACACAACCGACGGCGATGCTCCATCATTAGCTCCGCTAATGATGGAGCATCGCCGTCGGTTGTGTGATAGTAAAGGGCTAACCTTCTGTATTGTCACAGTGAAAGGGTTAACCGGCTGTTGTGTGGCAGTGAAAGGGTTAAAGCAGGGTGGCATCAGGGGGAGCCAGCAGAGAGCTGTCTGCGTCTCTGTACAGAGAACCACCAGAGGGGGAGGATACAGCTCATACTGTAACCCACTGGCCCACTGTACATACTGTACTGCTCTGCAGTACGTCCAGCAGCATACTGTAACCCACTGGCCCACTGTACATACTGTACTGCTCTGCAGTACGTCCAGCAGCATACTGTAACCCACTGGCCCACTGTACATACTGTACTGCTCTGCAGTACGTCCAGCAGCATACTGTAACCCACTGGCCCACTGTACATACTGTACTGCTCTGCAGTACGTCCAGCAGCATACTGTAACCCACTGGCCCACTGTACATACTGTACTGCTCTGCAGTACGTCCAGCAGCATACTGTAACCCACTGGCCCACTGTACATACTGTACTGCTCTGCAGTACGTCCAGCAGCATACTGTAACCCACTGGCCCACTGTACATACTGTACTGCTCTGCAGTATGTCTGTACATTAGGGCTGTCCCCGACTAAGGATTTGGATGGTCGACTATGATTGGCCAAAATTCGCTGTTAGTCGACAAAAAAAAAATATATATAATTTTCTTTATTAACTTTTTTTGTATCATTCCATTTGGGCTGTGGGGGTGCTTAATGTCTGAAGGAGTCGACTTTTTGTCCTCTGCAAAATCATGTAATTGGTCCACTGATGGATACATCTTGATATTTGTCTAGTCTAGTGTGTTCAGGTGAAATCCTCTTTCAGTGCCTCTGTGCCTGTAGGCAGTTAGCCCCTGGTCTGTGCGCCATTAGCGTTAGCCACACTTCTAGGCCTCTTTGCTTTTGGAAAGAATGATAAAAAAATTTAAAAAAATTATACATTTAAAAAATATATATTATATTCGACTAAGAGGTTGGCCAGTCGACTACGGCTCCTTTCGACCGATTAGTCGACTAATCGACTAATAGGGGTCAGCCCTACTGTACATACAGAGGACCAACAGTCTACAACCAGTACTGTAGTGTTATTGGCTCCACACACAGTAACTCATGTATCCTTGTGGCAAATTATAAAGTCCCCAACACAACCGGACCGTGTAAAAGCCGCCGGAGTAAGTGTTACATAAATCATTGATCTGTACGGGAACAAGTCAACCTCACTGTAACTTCCAGGCCCATAGAACCAGTCAGAACCAGGGAACAGATTAGAACAGTCAGAACCAGGGGAACAGATTAGAACGGTCAGAACCAGGGGAACAGATTAGAACATTCAGAACCAGGTGTGACAAACCTGGTAGGTTTCAGGCTTGCCACGGTTCAAATACAAACACATTTGAATGTCCACACAAGAGCAATATCAATCAATACGAGTATTTATTGAATTCAGGGCAGAATCCAGAGGAAAAAGCAAAATAATGGTCGTGATTCAGTCCGAGGGTCAGAAACACAAAACAGGCTCGCCGACAGAAAAAGGGATTGTTCACAATTCAGGGTAGTCGTCCAGTCCAGGGTCAGTACACAAGGGGGTATCTCAGCCAGTCCAGGGTCCAGTACACCTACTCGCTTTTACCTCTCCTCTTACTTTCTCTCACCTTCACAACTCCAAATACAACAATCTCTCTCTCAATACACAACTCCAACCTCACCTCCGCTCAACTTACTCCTCTCTAACCTAGTGGTTATGTAGTGTGTGGGACTGGGTGTGTGCACGTGAGATGTGGGTGGACTAATGATGCGCAGGTGTGTTCTATCAGTACTAATCAGCTACCTAATTGACTCTACTACTTCCGTGGGAGAAGTATCTCCAGTCCTTCACATATCCATGGGAGGGGGGAGGAGATCTGTCACACAGGGAACAGATTAGAACAGTCAGAACCAGGGAACAGATTAGAACAGTCAGAACCAGGGAACAGATTAGAACGGTCAGAACCAGGAAACAGATTAGAACAGTCAGAACCAGGGAACACAGCCGACTGTATTTCTTAGCTGTGGAGGGACAGATTAGAACAGTCAGGACCAGGGAAAACAGCCGACTGTATTTCTTAGCTGTGGAGGAACAGATTAGAACAGTCAGGACCAGGGAACACAGCCGACTGTATTTCTTAGCTGTGGAGGGACAGATTAGAACAGTCAGGACCAGGGAACACAGCCGACTGTATTTCTTAGCTGTGCCTTTAAATCCTGTGACCCACTTTCAGAGGCAGGGGCTGGCAGGGAAAGCGCACGCACGCCGCCTTGAATAATCGGGACTGCAAGGTGAATGTGAGGAGAATAGCTAACGACAAGAACCCAACCCCCAGCCCAGACGGCCTGCCTGCGCTTGGCTCCATCAGCTGGATGCACAACCAGAGCAGGCAGCAGTTGGTGTCGGTCTCGAGATGTGATATGACGATTAACAGTTGATAATGAAAACCGTTGTGCGAGGGGAGAACTAATGACAAAGTAGGACGTACTGTATGGGAATAAACTGAAATTGGTAATGGCATACCGTTATTGACACACCAGTATTGATTGTCTGATAGTGATTATCTGATATAGTTCTATGCCTGTATACTGTACTATGTTTGTACAACCTGGTTGACATATTGTGACTGAGCTAGTTAAATTACTATTATATACTGTACTATGTTGAAACAATCTACTTGGCGTATTCATTGTGATGGTCAGATCTAGGGCTTATGTCTACATACTGTCATATTGGAAATGTCAGAGTGATATATACTGTATATTTCATTTCACCCCTCCCCCTCTTTCATTTTACCACTCTATCTTCACCCTGTCCTCTTCCCTCCATCCCCAACTCTCTTCCCTCCATCCCCTACTCTCTTCCCTCCATCCCCTACTCTCTTCCCTCCATCCCCCACCCCTCTCCTCTTTCTCTCTCTCCCTCCATCCCCTACTCTCTTCCCTCCATCCCCCAACCCCTCTCCTCTTTCTCTCCCTTCAGCTTCTTTCATGAGGATTCTGTGATACAATATGCAAATGTTTCCTCATCAGCAATAGACAGACAGACAGATCTATACTGTAGATCGATTGATAGATAGATAGATAGATAGATAATAGATAGATAGATAATAGATAGATAGATAGATAGATAGATAGATAGATAGATAGATAGATAGATAGATAGATAGATAGATAGATAGATAGATAGATAGATAGATAGATAGATAGATAGATAGATAGATAGATAGATAGATAGATAGATAGATAGATAGATAGATAGATAGATAGATAGATAGATAGATAGATAGATAGATACTGTAGATAGATAGATAGACAGACAGACAGACAGACAGACAGACAGACAGACAGACAGACAGACAGACAGACAGACAGACATACAGACAGACAGACAGACAGACAGACAGACAGACAGACAGACAGACAGACAGACAGACAGACAGACAGACAGACAGACAGACAGACAGACAGACAGACAGACAGACAGACAGACAGATAGATAGATAGATAGATAGATAGATAGATAGATAGATAGATAGATAGATAGATAGATAGATAGATAGATAGATAGATAGATAGATAGATAGATAGATAATAGATAGATAGATAGATAGATAGATAGATAGATAGATAGATAGATAGATAGATAGATAGATAGATAGATAGATAGATAGGACCCCCTGCAATTTGCATACCGCCCCAACAGGTCCACGGAGGACGCCATATCCCATGTGCTGCACACAGCAGCATCACACCTGGACAAGAGGCAGGGGAACTATGTGAGAATGCTATTCATCGACTACAGCTCGGCATTCAATACCATAGTCCCCTCCATACTCATAGCCAAGCCTGGGACCTGGGCTTGGGCTATGACCTCTGCCAGTGGGTCTTGGACTTCCTGACTGGCAGACCCCAGGTGGTGAGAGCAGGCAACTGCACCTCCTCATCCATCACCCTCAACATAGGGGCCCCCCAGGGCTGTGTTCTGAGTCCCCTCCTCTACTCCCTGTACACACACGACTGTGTGGCTCAGCGGAGTAGCAATACAATCGTCAAATTTGCTGACGACACAGTGGTGGTGGGCCTGATCTCTGCCAACGACGAGAGGGCCTACCTGGAAGAGGTCAAGGTCCTGGCGGGATGGTGCCAGGAAAACAGCCTCTCCCTGAACGTCAGCAAAACAAAGGAGATGATTGTGGACTTCAGGAGGTCGGGGGTCAAGGACTACAGCCCCCTCAGCATCGACGGGGCACCGGTTGAGAGAGTCAACAGCTTTAAGTACCTCGGAGCCTACATATCCGAGGACTTGACATGGACCACACACATTAACAGTGTTGTGAAGAAGGCACGACAACGCCTCTACTTCCTCAGGCGCCTAAGGAAGTTCCAAGTCAGCCAGAAGATCCTTAAGAACTTCTACTCATGTACAATAGAGAGCATCTTGACCGGCAACATCACCTCCTGGTTTGGGAATAGCACTGCACAAGACCAAAGCAGACTACAAAGAGTGACACGTTCAGCCGAACGCACAATTGGAGGGGGGCTCCCCACCCTCCAGAACATTTACTACAAGCGTTGCAAGGGCAAGGCTAAGAGAATCATTAAAGACTCCAGTCACCCGAACAACTGCCTCTTTGAACTGCTGCGGTCAGGCAAGCGATACAGGAGTCTCAAGGCGAGCACAGAAAGACTCAGAAGAAGCTTCTATCCCCAGGCCATCAGGCTGCTAAACGAACAATGAATGAACACTACACAACAACAACCACCAAACGCACATAGCACACACATCCACACGCACACACTCACTTTAAACAAACACACTGTAGCACCCACTCCACACACTTATAGCACACACCCACTTTAAACAAACACACTGTAGCACCCACTCCCCACACTTTATATTTATGGATGAAGGATTGCACTACAACTCGTACACCTTACTGTAAATTGTACCTAAAATTGTACCTCATCCCATTTCTGCTTTGCACTAGATAGTACTGTACATTAGTACACTGCATAGTATTGTGTATTGTATATTATATGGTAACTCAGAACATTGTACATATGTCTATACCGAACACTGTGACCTCATTTTCTTCTTCTAAATTCATGCTATATTATGTTATTATGTTATTTGATACTATCTTGTCTAGCACAGTCTCTGGAGCGTAACAGTAAGAAGCATTTTGTATGAAAGTATTCTGTACTTCTGTATGACAACTATTAAAGAACTTGAACTTGAGATAGATAGATAGATAGATAGATAGATAGATAGATAGATAGATAGATAGATAGATAGATAGATAGATAGATAGATAGATAGATAGATAGATAGATAGATAGATAGATAGATAGATAGATAGATAGATAGATAGATAGATAGATAGATAGATAGATAGATAGATAGATAGATAGATAGATAGATAGATAGATAGACATGTACCCCTTCTCCACTAGACTGATATCAGAGAGAGAAAAAGAGAGAGAGAGAGAGAGAGAGAGAGAGAAAATATATAGATAGATAAATAGATAGAGGGAGACAGGTGTGAGAGACAGATAGAGAGGGAGGGAGTATGTGAGATAGAGAGATGGAGATGGGGAGAGTGTATGTGTGTGTGAGAGAAATATCTCCTATTATGTCACCTCAGGGACTTGCCAGCAGGGTATATATCTGGTGCATTGTGGGTAAAGAGGACACGGCATGCTGGACTCTCATCACCTCCGCTGTCCTCGCCTACAGCCAGGCCCCCACCTCCGCTGTCCTCGCCTACAGCCAGGCCCCCCACCTCCGCTGTCCTCAGGCCCCCACCTCCGCTGTCCTCGCCTACAGCCAGGCCCCCCACCTCCGCTGTCCTCGCCTACAGCCAGGCCCCCCCACCTCCACTGTCCTCGCCTACAGCCAGGCCCCCACCTCCGCTGTCCTCGCCTACAGCCAGGCCCCCCACCTCCGCTGTCCTCAGGCCCCCACCTCCGCTGTCCTCGCCTACAGCCAGGCCCCCCCACCTCCACTGTCCTCGCCTACAGCCAGGGCCCCCACCTCTGCTGTCCTCGCCTACAGCCAGGCCCCCCCACCTCCACTGTCCTCGCCTACAGCCAGGGCCCCCACCTCCGCTGTCCTCGCCTACAGCCAGGCCCCCACCTCCGCTGTCCTACAGCCAGGCCCCCACCTCCGCTGTCCTCGCCTACAGCCAGGCCCCCACCTCCGCTGTCCTCGCCTACAGCCAGGCCCCCCACCTCCGCTGTCCTCGCCTACAGCCAGGCCCCCACCTCCGCTGTCCTCGCCTACAGCCAGGCCCCCACCTCCGCTGTCCTACAGCCAGGCCCCCACCTCCGCTGTCCTCGCCTACAGCCAGGCCCCCACCTCCGCTGTCCTCGCCTACAGCCAGGCCCCCACCTCCGCTGTCCTCGCCTACAGCCAGGCCCCCCACCTCTGCTGTCCTCGCCTACAGCCAGGCCCCCACCTCCGCTGTCCTCAGGCCCCCACCTCCGCTGTCCTCGCCTACAGCCAGGCCCCCACCTCCGCTGTCCTCGCCTACAGCCAGGCCCCCACCTCCGCTGTCCTCGCCTACAGCCAGGCCCCCACCTCCGCTGTCCTCGCCTACAGCCAGGCCCCCCACCTCTGCTGTCCTCGCCTACAGCCAGGCCCCCACCTCCGCTGTCCTCGCCTACAGCCAGGCCCCCACCTCCGCTGTCCTCGCCTACAGCCAGGCCCCCACCTCCGCTGTCCTCGCCTACAGCCAGGCCCCCACCTCCGCTGTCCTCGCCTACAGCCAGGCCCCCACCTCCGCTGTCCTCGCCTACAGCCAGGCCCCCACCTCCGCTGTCCTCGCCTACAGCCAGGCCCCCCACCTCTGCTGTCCTCGCCTACAGCCAGGCCCCCACCTCCGCTGTCCTCAGGCCCCCACCTCCGCTGTCCTCGCCTACAGCCAGGCCCCCACCTCCGCTGTCCTCGCCTACAGCCAGGCCCCCACCTCCGCTGTCCTCGCCTACAGCCAGGCCCCCACCTCCGCTGTCCTACAGCCAGGCCCCCACCTCTGCTGTCCTCAGGCCCCCACCTCCGCTGTCCTCGCCTACAGCCAGGCCCCCACCTCTGCTGTCCTCAGGCCCCCACCTCCGCTGTCCTCAGGCCCCCACCTCCGCTGTCCTCGCCTACAGCCAGGCCCCCACCTCTGCTGTCCTCAGGCCCCCACCTCCGCTGTCCTCAGGCCCCCACCTCCGCTGTCCTCGCCTACAGCCAGGCCCCCACCTCCGCTGTCCTCGCCTACAGCCAGGCCCCCACCTCCGCTGTCCTCGCCTACAGCCAGGCCCCCACCTCGCCTACAGCCAGGGCCCCACCTCCGCTGTCCTCGCCTACAGCCAGGCCCCCACCTCCGCTGTCCTCGCCTACAGCCAGGCCCCCACCTCCGCTGTCCTCGCCTACAGCCAGGCCCCCCACCTCCGCTGTCCTCGCCTACAGCCAGGCCCCCACCTCCGCTGTCCTACAGCCAGGGCCCCACCTCCGCTGTCCTCGCCTACAGCCAGGCCCCCACCTCCGCTGTCCTCGCCTACAGCCAGGCCCCCACCTCCGCTGTCCTACAGCCAGGCCCCCACCTCCGCTGTCCTACAGCCAGGGCCCCACCTCCGCTGTCCTCGCCTACAGCCAGGCCCCCACCTCCGCTGTCCTCGCCTACAGCCAGGGCCCCACCTCCGCTGTCCTCGCCTACAGCCAGGCCCCCACCTCCGCTGTCCTCGCCTACAGCCAGGGGTCCTCACCTACAGCCAGGCCCCCACCTCCGCTGTCCTCGCCTACAGCCAGGGCCCCACCTCCGCTGTCCTCGCCTACAGCCAGGGCCCCACCTCCGCTGTCCTCGCCTACAGCCAGGGCCCCACCTCCGCTGTCCTCGCCTACAGCCAGGCCCCCACCTCCGCTGTCCTCGCCTACAGCCAGGGGTCCTCACCTACAGCCAGGCCCCCACCTCCGCTGTCCTCGCCTACAGCCAGGGGTCCTCACCTACAGCCAGGCCCCCACCTCCGCTGTCCTCGCCTACAGCCAGGCCCCCACCTCCGCTGTCCTCGCCTACAGCCAGGGCCCCACCTCCGCTGTCCTCGCCTACAGCCAGGCCCCCACCTCCGCTGTCCTCAGGCCCCCACCTCCGCTGTCCTCGCCTACAGCCAGGGGTCCTCACCTACAGCCAGGCCCCCACCTCTGCTGTCCTCGCCTACAGCCAGGCCCCCACCTCTGCTGTCCTCGCCTACAGCCAGGCCCCCACCTCCGCTGTCCTCGCCTACAGCCAGGGGTCCTCACCTACAGCCAGGCCCCCACCTCTGCTGTCCTCGCCTACAGCCAGGGCCCCCACCTCCGCTGTCCTCGCCTACAGCCAGGGGTCCTCACCTACAGCCAGGCCCCCACCTCTGCTGTCCTCGCCTACAGCCAGGGCCCCCACCTCCGCTGTCCCAATCCACACCTTGTAAACCAAGATCGTCACGAAAAAATATACCCACTAGTACTGGTACTGGTTGTTGGGTCAACAACAGAAAGAGTGTGATGGGGGGCGGCTGGGTGGCGTAGCGGAGATTGCGCTCGTCACCAATGCAAGAGACTCCGGTCTCGACTCCCCGAGTCAGCATTGCCTGCGGCTTGGGCCAGTCGTCATACTATCTCAATTGGCAGAGGTAGCGGGTGGAAAGTCGACGGGTGGGGATTGGACGTTGTGGACAGCGACTCCTACAGGTCGGTTGGGTGACGCCGGTACAGCAGAGTCAGGAAGTGTCGGGGGCAGCGTGAGCCTCCCACACGTTACTCCTCGCCACTGAGAGATCAAGCTGTACAGGTGAAAAGATGCGACAGGCTGCCTCCTCGTGTACCGGAGGGGACACGTGATGCAAGGCTTCTATTAGACAGGGTACATTTTCAGAAAATCATAACCCTGAAGGCATTTCGTGTTTATTTTTGGTACACAACATGTCTAGGGGTATTAAGGGGTGCTGAATCCAAATCTGCTGTATACCAAGCTCAAAAATGTCAAATAAGGCCTCAAGATTGAGAAATCCAACATGGCCGCCAGCGCCAGGCTGAAATCTATTTAAGTGCATTATATCTTTTTGACTAAACAAGGTAGAAACATGAATGAAATGTGTTTTTATATGTTTGCATACATGAGGAATTTAAAATCATATCCTGATTTTAGATCAGTTGAGAAAATGTTGCTTGAAACTCATATTTATAGCAGAAACGGTGGTCGTTATTGATGCTTATTACATGGCGTGTTAACATTCGCCGAAATGCTTGATTGTGATTGGTCAATAGCGCTCGGCAGAGGTCCGTTATTACTCGATAACGGACCTTTGCCGAGCAATAATGACCGCTGTTCGCAGCTGCAGCAATCAAGCCCACTGACACACACTGCATCAGTGCAATCAGACACACCTGCCGGCTGCCGGCGATAATAATAATGACAGCGGAGCCACACAACAACTGCGTCTGCATTTGATCTCGTCTTGTCGATGGTGTAAAATGAATTAGGTATATTGTTAGTAAGTTAGCCATGTAATAAGCGGGATAATGTATAGCTATACTCGATCATTGTCGCAAAATAATTGACCTTCACTATGTTTAGAACACCTCGGCGCTGCGCCTCGGTATTCTAAACTCCGTGTCGGTCAATTATTTTGCGACAATGACCTCGTAGCTATACATTATCCCTTACATAACTCATCAACCAAATAAGAAAGAAAAGCAGGATGATCCCAGGCCATGGATTTATTCATCAAACTCTTTTCTCTTGAATTTTTTTAATCAACATGCCATTTATGCAAATTAGATAGTCCTTAATATGCGTACAGTAGCTTAGGTACAGTCATTTATTGTCATCAATCGTATTCAGGCAGGTGTCGCAGGTGTCTTGCAGTTGCATGATTCATCCAATGCCACTTTTCCTGAATAGAATAGAATAGATTATAATATAATAAAATAAAAATATTATTTTACCATATCAATATAAGTGAATTTTCAAGTTTCTTTATTAGTTGTCATACAGAATACATAATACTTTGCATGAAATGTTTCTTTCTGTGTTGCTCCTGAGAGTGTGCTAGATAATAACAAGATAGTATAAAATAAGTATAAAATAGAAAGTCAAAAAGTCAAGTACGTAACCAAGTGTAAACAACAAAATTGTTCAGTGTATCTATATATACAGTATGTACAGCTGGTACAAAAATGGTGAGGTATAGCTTAGCGTGTGGTGCCACCTTGTAGTGGTGAGGTGCAATAAGGAATGAGAATGATGTGCAATTTCCTTACCAATCATATAAATATAAATATAAATTGTAAAGTGTGTCTAAAGTGGTAAAGTGGGTGCTACAGTGTGTTGTTTATTTAAGTGAGTGTATGTGCGCTGTGGGTGTGTTGATGGTTTGCTTATTGTTCATTGTTCATTCATTGAGCATCCTGATGGCCTGGGGATAGAAGCTCCTTCTGAGTCTCTCTGTGCTTGCCATGAGACTCCGGTATCGCTTGCCTGACCGCAGCAGTTCAAAGAGGCAGTTGTTTGAGTGGCTGGAGTCTTTGATTATTCTCTTAGCCTTGCCCATGCACCGCTTGTTGTAAATGTGGGAAGCCCACCTTCAATTTTGCGTTTGGCTGAACGGGCCACTCTCTGTAGTCTGCTGCGGTCTTGTGCAGTGCTATTCCCAAACCAGGAAGTGATATTGCCAGTCAGGATGCTCTCTATTGTGCATGAGTAGAAGTTCTTGAGGATCTTCTGACTCACGTTGAACTTCCTTAAACGCCTAAGGAAGTAGAGGCGTTGTCGTGCCTTCTTGATAACACTGTCAATGTGTGTAGTCCATGTCAAGTCCTCGGATATGTGGACTCCGAGGTACTTAAAACTGTTCACTCTCTCAACCGGTGCCCCGTCGATGCTGAGGGGGCTGTAGTCCCTGACCCCGACCTCCTAAAGTCCACAATCATCTCCTTTGTTTTGCTGACTTTCAGGGAGAGGCTGTTCTCTTGACACCATCCCGCTAGAACCTTAACCTCTTCCAGGTAGGCCCTCTCGTCGTTTGCAGAGATCAGGCCCACCACTACTGTGTCGTCAGCAAATTTGATGATTGTGTTGTTGTTCCGCTGTGCCACACAGTCATGTGTGTACAGGGAGTAGAGCTAGCCGTCCTCATCAGCAAGATTATGACTAAAGCCCTTTGATCTCTACCCCCCCTCCCCTATAGACTCGCAGGCCAGACGAATCTCGCATGACCTCATAATGACCTCACAATGACTGAATTAACACAACGGGACGGTTCTATAACGTCTGGAGCGCTGCAGCGGTGAATGGGTTCAGTGGAGTGAAAGTAAAACGATTCCCAGGAGATAAACATCACCGTCTGCTACACACACACACACACACACACACACACACACACACACACACACACACACACACACACACACACACACACACACTCACACACACACACACATACTCACATGTATATCATGTGAGTGGTAAGCATTCATGCATGTTATCTCGTATTTACAGTATAAAGTCAAGTTAGGAGGTGGTTTGAGAGACCACACGCACAATAGAAAAACTGTCATAAGATACAATAAGGGGCGACAGTGGCTCGGGAGGTAGAGCAGTCGTCTGGCAATCCGGAGGTTCCCGGTTCGATTCCCGCTCCTCCCGGGCAGCGTGTCAATGTGTCCTTGAGCAAGACACTTAACCCCTAATTGCTCCCGATGAGCAGGTTGGCACCTTGCATGGTTGCCTCCGCCGTCTGTGTGTGAATGTGTGAGTGAATGGGTCAAATGTGAATAACAAATTGTAATGCGCTTTGGATAAAATCGCTATATAAAAAAGCAGCCATTTATTGATCCCCTTGGGGAAATTTGGGCATCATAGCAGCATGGGGAAGGGGGGAGGGGAGGTACAGGTATGGGCAGGGTAAGTAAGTCCTCCCAACCCCAGTTAGGGGGAAACTAACTGACCTGTATGTGAAGGGACACAGTACAGGTCCTGATATATACTCCCAAACTGATGATATATCTGATGCTGAGACGGTTTATACATCTGTGAACGATTTTGAATTTGAATTTATTCACACACTCACACCATACAATACAATAAATATCATCATCATGGTGAGAACATCATCATCGAAATTGTGTAGTGTGCCAGGTCTCCCAAGAAGCTATATAAAGCTTTTCGAGGGAGCCTGATCACAAACAGAGGCAAACAAAACATATAACATGGATAGGCTTACATACATACCTACTTACATACATACAACATAGATACATAAATACAGACAAATAATATTCCCAAGTATGGTTACTATTTAGAGATATGATTTGAGCAAATCCTCTTTCAGTGTTTTTTTGAAGGTGGAGATGGATTTTGACTCGTCGAGCTCATTCCAGATCTGCGGGTCCCTGCACACTATACTTAGGCTGCACATTTGAGCTCTCTCCTCTGGCCAAAGATAAGATGCCTATTCCTAGTGTTATGGATGTGCAGTGGACGGCAGACTGGGACAAGCTCAGACAGTGTGATTCATGTTATACACAACTTGATACATCATTGAAGCATTTTGGTGGACATTAAAATCAGCAAGCCTCAGGAGACCAAAGCGATGGAATAGAGGACGTGTGGGCCTATTAAACCCGGACCATGACACTACTCGTAGTATTTTCTTTTGCAAACTTTCAAGATTCATGTGATGACTCAGAAGTCGTTGTGTATCAGAACATACACAGAGTTAGCAGCAGTGACAGTCTTTTCTACACACTTGTGGGTGTGGGTGGTACATCCCCCCACCGATCCTACAAGCGCTGCTGGAGTCCATTCGACAGTTAACGACACTGCAGGAACAGCTATTCCGGGCCCTGCAACAGAGAGAGCCTGACGGTGAGGGGTCCGACCGATTCACTAGGGTGCGGCATGGAGGCCCGCCCCGCAATACACGCCGATTACCCCGTAGGAGCGACGATGGAAGGCTGGTCTGCTACACTTGTCAGCAGCCCGGGCATATCAGTTGCGAGTGCCCATACGCGATGGGAGAATCACGCCCGATGGAAGCACAGGGCGCTGAGGTCCCGACAGAAGCACAGGGCCCTGAGGTTTCTCTCACGCAAATACAGGGCGCCATCCACACAGCAGCCGGTGGGTCGTCCGACCTGGCGACCACCGGCCGAAGGGCTGAAGATGGAGGTGGGAGAGCGTGCCGTATGATTCGCTACAAATGCGGCCGGCCCGACAGAAGCGCTGGTGCCCTGTTGCGCATCCCGATGAGGCCAGGACCAGAGGTTGTGCACACGGAAAAAGAGGGCTTCCTAGTGATCCCGGCGGAAGAAGTTCGTGCTCGCCTGAGCTGGGCTGCGCGTGGTCTGCCGGCCTCTGTCCGTGCTCGCCTGAGCCCCGAGGAGCGGACCGATCCGTCGGGGGTTCCAGTGGTCGGCGTAAGGCAGATAGCGGTCCAGAAGGGAAACAGCGGATATAGCTGGGACGAATTACACACTCCAAGTGGAAGACCCAGAGGTGGGGCCCGTACGAGAGGCGGTGATGAAGGGGATCTGCCCCACCAGATTGCAACTGCAAGAGGCGAGCCCGCTCCTGCGTAAGTTCTATGGGCAGTGGGAACGGTTCCGTCTGCAGAATGAGGTGCTATTCAGGCGAGTTAGTGACCCTCGAGATGGAGAGGAGATACTACAGTTGGTGGTGCCGGAGACGCTGCGGCAACACATCTACGAGACTCAACATGACCATGGGGGACATTTTGGCCAACGCGGGACACTCTGGTTAATGGGGCGGGGCTATTACTGGACAGGGATGGCGGCCGAGGTGACTGGCTGGATGCAGCAGTGTAAACTGTGTGCCCCGGCTCGAGACGTGTTCCCGAAGACTCAGGCCCCCAGGACATGCACCAACGGGACTGCCCGGGGAGGGAGGAACCATCGACCCAGAGGTCGAAATAAGATCCAAGACAAATGGGAACCTACCCCCTATCTGGTGGTGGCACAGGGCCATGAAGGGACGCCTGTCTTCACAGTCAGGCCGGAAGAGGGGGGCCCAGAGAAGACTGTCCATCGGGACCAGCTCAAGCCCTGTACCTTTCCCAATTCCGACCGGGAAGGGCGTGCGCGGATCCCCCGGAGGACTACTACCCATTCACAGAGCTCTTCCGAGTCAGACGAGGAGCCCGCCATTTATCGCCCTCTGGAACCGTGTCCCAGAGTATGTGTCGTCTCCTCTATTGGACTTGTCTCGTGAAGTATAGTATTATCTTAACAGTACAGTACTCTGCTGTTGTTTTGATCTAAGTTGCTGGTTGTGTTACCCATAGGAGAATAGTACGGTGATGGATGAATCATCAGGCAGAATCCAGAGCTCTCATCTAAAGTTGTTGCATTTATTGCATAAAAAACACAATGTATTTCTATATTAAAAGGTTGAAATCCAACCAAACTCAAACATGAGTCTTTGTTGAAAAGAGTCTATATTCAAATCAATGATGTTCAGAACAGCGTTGAATCTATCTAGCTGACTCAAGTTCTTTGTTGTCTGGAAACCAGGAAGTTTCCCGCTTCAATGTCTTTTGTTGTTGTTTTCCGTTGCTATGGTGATGAGTTTTCTCCGTCTGTTCTCGTTTTGCCGTCCTGCCGCTGGGGTCGTGGGTCTGTTCTGTTTGCTGTGTGTTTCCTGTTTCTGTTTTTATCAATGAGAAAGACCTCTGTGTGATGTCATCAAAGGCCATCCCCTAGACGTTTTTTTCCACCAATCACTGACTTTCAGTTGTAAAGTAAAAATGGGTTGTCTTAAACAGACCATCTGACCTCTGTTTTGTTTTCCCAATCAGATAAATATATTACTGTCTAAATATGCTTAATACAGTTGGCATTAAACTCCAGGATGTATTTAGTTGAACTGGGAGGCATTTTCTAAACATAACCATATTATTCCCGACTTAAAAACGTTAGGTTTCAGATGAGAGTCACAGTGTTCTACCAGCAAGCCCTCTTCTACAGATTCCAATCATTTACTTTTAGCTTGAATTAATATCCCTTTTAAACAGTTATTGGTATTGTTTAGTTTGGTTCAGAAACAGCTTGATTGTAAAACTCCAGTGACTCTCTTATCCTAACTACCACATGTTTCATCTTATTCCGTTCAGCATCATCAGTCCGACATAACAATAATATTTGCAGTTTAATTCAAAGCTTCATTATGGATATAACCATACTTTAGTTACTGAAATAGTATACCTAAATTCCTCCTCCTTACAGCTGTCTATCTCTGTGTGTTCTCACAAGGAGCAGGGCACATGAACCCAACAGATCACAGCAGCCTGTGATGTATTTAAATCCTTTGTTCCAGCTGCTGGCTGCTGGCTAACTACTATATGTAAATCGACACACACACTCTCTAGGGCAAGACCTCTGTTTTGAGCAGGCACCAATCAGTCTCTGTAGACACAGACAATCTGAGAACTAAGTTACTCTAGTTCTTACAAGTATATTTGATCATGTCCATCATTACACTTTGACTGTTTAAGACTGAAAGTATAATGCATTCATTTTACACAGTTGTATTTCCTAAACAAACTGCCTATGAGTAATTACACAGTTCCTCTTATCTGCATCAAAGATCTGTTTTCCTGTAACAGTAACTGCCTCTAGCTTGGCACTTTGACCCCTTTGGTTGACTGAATAGGACAGCTGTTTTCTGACCAAATCCTATGTACTTAAACCTTTCTTCTAGGGACATTTCACAACATGTGTACATGTTTTATGAGCTATAATATAGCATTATATACGACATATGTACTCCAACCAAGTCCCCTCGTGTTGTCACGGGGATCATGCCAGACGCTGGGGAAGGGGTGGGGTCGGACTCACCAGGGGAGGACGGCGTAGATGGAGGCGAGGAGGTCGGTTACCTGCCAGGTATCGTCACGATTATGTACTCAAGAGTGTGTTCTGTGAACAGTGTTTGCAAATTGTAAAAAGTTGTGCGAAATTGTTGGTCTGAGGACTGTGTGCATGTATGCGTTGTCTAATTGTGTAACTCCACTAAACAGGGGGTTGTGTAACTTGCATTGGGACTTGGCAAGTTTAAAGTAGGGGGAAATGTAGACACCTGAATATGTCTAACAATAATTCAATGTGTCTAACTCTAATTCCTTGTACTCTACGGTGTTCATGATAACATTGTGTAACTCGCTGACCCGTCTTGATTCTCCATATCCTAATATTGACATTTAATAGTGGGACATGGCGC
The DNA here is from genome assembly GCF_963971535.1 of Notolepis coatsorum. Taxonomy (NCBI): domain Eukaryota; kingdom Metazoa; phylum Chordata; class Actinopteri; order Aulopiformes; family Paralepididae; genus Notolepis; species Notolepis coatsorum. Next base: position 42,883,898 of record NC_140169.1, on the reverse strand, counting down.
TGGACTGTCGCCAGGGGGAGCTGGTGCGATGTTGGGCTGGTGACAGCAGGTGAGGAAGAGGCTGGCTGAAGGAGGAGCTCAGACAACGAGACGCTCTCTTCGTCGTTTTCCATCGAAGCAAGCAGACGTGTGGAGCAGGAGCTCCCGACCCTAAAGACACGCGAAATACGACTCCCGTCACGGTGCGGGATAGTAATGTCGTATGTGAAAGTTTAGCTTCCCAGAAGAAGACGTTCGACTGCCGGACTGTGCTGTGGATATTCCACGCACTGCGTTTAGGAATGTATAGGCGAAAGGCTAGGGGGTCGCACTGACCCAAAGTTTAGCTTCAAGTATAGGCCTGTTAGCACAGTTAGCTCACGCGTCGCTCCACCGTCTCCCAGCCCCGCAGCGGACACCGCAACAGACGTCGCTGGACCGCACCCGCCTCCAGCATTCTCCTAGCCAACAGCCAGTCCAGCTTCCGCCGGCCTAACGTCAGCCCAGCCAGCCCCTTGCTATCACAGGTGACAACCACGGGGCCGTTCGACGGCCACCTCGCGTCACAGACATTCGTTGCGGGAGCAGGCCGCACTTGGTTGGTACACTCACACCAGGTACTGTTAGCGCTCCAAGCGCTCTGGAACATTATCGGCGGATATTCTCCTTTTCGAGAGCATGCCCTCTAAGGGCGAAGAGAATAAATACATTGAACTGGCACGTGCACCAGTGACTAGGGGCGCCCCGACGTTTGTTGTTTTGGGTAATGCCGGCTTAGATAGGCTTTTTGTTTAAACTGTGGGCCCACTTAATTTTCTGGTTACATGTGTTGTGTGGTTAAGTTGTGCAGACAGCACGTATGTATATTAATAATCTTTCCCATTGAATAGCTTGCGGAGCTCGCCATTATCCTCTCTCTCTCCCTACGGGTGAATGAAAAGTATATTAACCCTTACGGGGACCTGTTTCATTACCGTAGAGTGTAAGATCTAAGTGTCATGCATTGTGCCGTGTATTGAATGCATGCCCAACTTATATAAAAGGAGAGGCGTATAAATGGGATCACTGTGTGTGTGTCAATTAATGTGCATTATTGTTTAACCCCTTCCTTTCGATTAATGTGCATTACTGCTTAACCCCTTCTTATCCACGGCCTATGTGTCATTGGGGCAGGTGTTCTGGACAGGTCTCCGCTCGTCAACAAGGAAAGGTACTGCTTTGGGGAGAAATTATATCATCTATCACTACTGCCACCGGGTGTGAGAGGGTGTGGGAAGTATTAGGGGAAGTGTGGGTGTTTGGGGAATTACTGTAAGTTGCCCTGGAGGGCAAGAAGGACCAGCGCAGAACCCCTAGGTTAGTAAACCCTAGGCCCCATCCGCTCCCTCTGCTAAATCTCAATTCTAATACCTCTACACTACAGTCGGGGACTCAGCCGGACCCAGATCTGCTGTGTTCCCACTACCTGGTGACAGTTCATATCTACTCTCATAAAGTAGGGATAATCCACCCTTCTACATCATGGACTTTTAAATTGAGTTCTCCCCTCAGATTATAACCCCCCTCCCTATCAAAGAACAGTTCTTGAATGTTTCCTGGAAGTACATGACCTTTTGCTTTATACATTAATTGTGCCGTTTTAAATTCCACAAGATCATTTAACTTTAATGTTTTCTACTTTAAAAATAATATGTTTCTGTGATCACGGTGACCTGCAATGTGAACTATCCTTATGGCCCTTTTTTGGAGTATAAAAAGTGGTTGTAGTGTAGAATTATAAGTGTTTCCCCAGACTTGGGGATCCTTTGCTAATAAACTTCAGCGCAGTAATTTAAATATTGTAAAACTAGTGAACAGTAGAGAATGTAGAGTGATTTTCTATCCAGAATGTGCTTTACTTTACTCATGACTGAAATGCTTCTTGACAGTTTAGATTGGACATTTTATGTGAGGTTTCCAACAGATTTTATTCAGATTCACCTAGGAATTTATTTTCATAAACTCTTTCAATAATCACATCACTTGTGATGAGTTGTTGTGTATCAGAACATACACAGAGTTAGCAGCAGTGACAGTCTTTTCTACACACCTGTGGGTGTGGATGCGGAGCTAATGATGCTAATGATGGAGCATCGCCGTCGGTTGTGTGATAGTAAAGGGTTAACCTTCTGTCATGTGGCAGTGAAAGGGTTAATCATGTCCATCGTCAGTCTGAGCTGTGCGATTCCTCCCCCTCAAATGTGTATATTCTCTTCTTAAACAGTACTGTATATTTGTATATCTTGTATGTCATAAATGTCTGGATGTAACAGTACTGTTTATCTGTATGTCATAAATGTTATGATGAATTGAAAATGGGGGACCCTGATGTAAACAAGACGAAAGTCTTTCTCTGGTCTGCATCCCCTTAACACTTGTGTGTATTGAGCCGTACTGTATTGTACCCATTCTGCAATCTGATAAATAAAGTTTTCAATCAATCAATCCATTCCTACTGGAAAACGTACGGTTATGTCTATAACCATAGTTATATGAGTGTAGTGACGCTCTACGTCATACTGGAATACACTTCCATATCAGTACTAGCACTGAATACATTTTCACATGCACCTTTACACACCCCCATCCACACCCCCATCCGCTCCTCTACATAAGCAGGGGTGTGGCCATACTAACAGCTCCTTACCAAGTCTTTCACCACAAAGGCGAAGACCACGGGGTCCTCAGTGAGTCCGACGCAGAGCGTCACTACACTCATATAACTATGGTTATAGACATAACCGTACGTTATAAGTCGTGTAGCGGAAGCTCGACAAATGTACCCGCTGAGGCCCCCCACAACCATCAGAACCGGGGAGGACCCGAGCCCCCGGACCCCCCTAGTGAAGAACCACGACTACACAAACGCGCAACCCACATGCCACTAGGGAACGAACGGGAAGAAATAAAACCCCCGTTACAACCCCTAATATCATGGGGTCAAGAGCAAAAACCCAACCCCGTGGCAAGGCCGTAGCAGCGGAGCGCGAAGGAGGACCCAGACCCAGGAAGGGACTGGACCCCCCCGGAAAAGGGGGCCTGGAGAGGCCAACGACACCGCAGCATCGAGACCCCACCAGGCGGTCACTAGTGACACCACCCCCCACATCGCCAGCGTATTCGGACAGGGCCCATCCAAGAGCAGGCCCTTCCCCCCAACAGCACGCTGCCCCGAAGCAATCAAAAGGCTACACCCACAGCGGGACCAGGCAGCGCACCGGGGAGACACAACCCTCAAAGAGGTTGATCCCTCAATCCAGGCAACAGGCCACTCGACCTGAGCCTGGAGCACTGCGGACTAGACAGGCGCCAAAGGGGTCTGCTGAAACAGCACCCCGGCGGAAGGGGCGTACGCTGGTATGCCGTGCACCATGCCTCGCAGCCTCCACAAAAAAAAACCGACCCCCTAAAGGGTCCGAGGTAGAGAAGGCTGACATGATTGGCAGACGTCATGAAAGGTGCGGGGGCACACTCACAGGCAGACGGGGCCAAGCCCGGCCTACCCCGAGAGTTGACTCCGCTACCAACACACCAGGGAACCAACCACCCCCTTGGTTCTAACATGAGGCGGTTGTTCCTATAACCCCCCAAGAAAAAACTCCAAAACACAACTGCGGGTATACACTAGCTATACAGCAGTACAAGTGTTTCAGTTTTCAAGAAGGGGTTAACCCAGGCCAACAGGTCGACGAAAACAAATTCGGACCCAGGCCCGGCGGACCGGGACGTACACAGGGATGCCAGAGGAGTTCTACAAGAACCACCTCGACAGCCCCCTCCCAGCCCCGCCAAGCAGGAGAAGAGAGGGGCGAAAAAGAATGGAGAAGGACCAGGCTCCTTCAGCACGGCGCAAGGTACAACACAACATGGACCAAGCAACAGTGAGGGATAACACGTAGTAACATAACCACGAACATCTCCATAACGTCAAACCCGGCATTTTCACCCCGAAAAAGTACAAGTCCCTCAGGGTACCAGAACAGCAGATCTGCGCCCCGGCGGACAACGGGTTAACTGACCTGGTCCGGCGCGACCAGAACCAGTCCCGTGCCCTAATCACGCCGCCATCCCCAGTCGCAGGAGGGGGGTAGGTACGCGTGTCGATCCAAAACATTATAGAGGGCGCCACCCAGACGGTCAGAACACAAAGCACCGCGCCCGGTGGCCCACCCCAAGGGCGTGAGACCCCTCTACCAATGCTTTGATCTATTCTGTTAACATCCCCCAGAGATGAACGAGAATCCATCGAGACTAACCTAGTACACTGGCGCTCGGAAGAGACAAACTCCATCCCAGTTGCCCCATAAAAACGCTGTTTCAATGATGAGCAACCAAGGCGCACAAGCCCATGCATGGTTCCTATCAGAAGCAACCAGGGCCAGCACTATATACACGTCGAGACCCAAAACATATCAATGGACATTCTAACAAGAACCCAGATACCGTTCCTCCAAGCCGCCTGGGAGAACGACAAGAAGCCACTTTTTTCACAGAAAAAAATACGGACATGGGTCCCATACGACGCGGCTGAGGGAAAACAACACCCCGTCAACCTGCTCCATAAAAGAGGGGACGGGGAACCCACAGAGAGACTTCCCACGTGAGCAATAAATTGAAAAGTTTATGTAACATTGAGCCACGTGACCAAAGGCTCAAGATACATATATACCGAGCGCCCAGTGACGTACTCTATGGCGGGGGGAATCCCATGACTCAACCGACCATTACAGGCGAGGAGTCAGGGAACTCCCTACACCCCCCCCCTACCCCATGCCGCGCTGACCAATCAGCGCGGCAGGGCTGAATGATAGAAGGCCCAACCCCCCGACCAATCAGAAAAGAGGGAAGGAGGGGTTTATCCGTTCACCCCCTCATGATCCCATACCCCGGATACGATAGTAAACAAGCCATTTTAGCGATGATACCTATGTAGCCAGCATGCTAATGGAGCAGCGTATATCCTATCAGGATAAGCTAACCCAACGCACGCTAGCCACAGATGAGAACACGTCTGCGAACAGGGTTTATAAACAAGGCCAAAGGCTTATGTATGAACACGACACCCGTGTTTCATGTTTCAAGAAAAAAACACAGAAGATTGAGAGAGGGTCTATAAGACTGTGGTACAAGCTACACACACAAGCACTTTTGCAGGCCAACACTCCAAAGTTGTGGACTCAATGCCACTGTTTCCAATGTAACAGAACACACAACCCCCTCAGACAACGGTAAACATTATACACTATAGGAAGAAACATATTTCTTCAGGATGAGGAAAGAAAAAGCCTTTCGACCGAGTGTTAGCTACAGGCCTTGCTAAGCACATATATATGTAGCGACCAGCTAGTGACTAAAAGTCCTGCTCTCCTATCAACCCCACAACGTAGGCGAGGGTTCTACACATCGTATCCCCAACATATACAGTGAATAAACACACAGTTTGTAACACAAAATTGTCCCTCACTAGGAGGGACCCTTTATTAATGTAACAAAATTATGTTTGGGGCGGGGAAGGGAACAGGGGTAACAGGGGGAGAAAGTCACTAGCTGTTTGCACTCCGAGCGCCGTATATGACGTGCATTATTTTATTTAGGACAAAGTAAATCTATAGGCTGAATATGATTTATTATCAGCATTTAGTTCTATTATTATACATTTCAAAAGCCCCCTCTGGAAGAATGAAGCACAAAAACGTAATTCAGAATGGTATAATGCAGATCCTAGACTGTGAGAATCATTTCAGGAAGCGAGCTGTCATTTCTTTGCGGGGGGGGGTGGCCATGGTTCATCCAGCTAACTGAACTTAAGCCTGCTCTCGACCAGGCTCAAACTTTTTGATCTGTTGTCATGGTGATTTGGACAATCGAGCGTCGGGGAACAGAAAGGTCCGGCTTAAGTCAGGCTATACTGGAAATTATCCGGCTAACTCAGTTAGCCAGGTACGGGGAACGGGGCCCAGGGGGTTGGGCAAGGGGCTAACATCCCCACCCTGTAAAACACTATATTGTTACAGAAACGCCAACAAGAGATAAACAAGACATCAACACCTTGGCCCAGGGAAGAGAAGGGTCTTCGATAAGAAGGTCTATGACACCATGTGGTGAAAGCCAGAAGTCTCTGGAAGCCACACGGCCGATCACCCTTATTTCGTCCAGGGCTGCCCATATCGGTACGTGGAACGTGAGAACCATGTATGAGATGGGTAAGACATTTCAAGTAGCAGCAGTGATGAGGAACTATAATCTCACGCTGCTCGGAATAAGTGAGACAAGATGGACACAGTCCGGACAGAAACGACTGGCCTCAGGAGAGTTACTGCTGTACTCCGGACACGAAGAGGGCAATGCCTCCCACACCCAAGGAGTAGCACTGATGCTATCTAAAACAGCACAGACAGCGCTCATAGGATGGGAAGCCCATGGTCCAAGGATCATCACTGCATCCTTTCGAACCAAGAAGAAGAGGATCAATATGAACATCATACAGTGCTACGCTCCTACCAATGACAGCGAGGAAGCAGACAAAGACCAGTTCTACAACAGACTGCAGTCCATTATAGAAAAGCACCCAGAGAGAGACATCACAATCCTGATGGGAGACCTTAATGCCAAGATCGGAAGTGACAACAGGGGGTACGAAGATATAATGGGAAGACACGGATTGGGGGCCATGAATGAAAATGGGGAGAGGCTGGCGGACCTGTGCGCTATGAACAACTTGGTCATTGGCGGCAGTGTTTTTCCCCATAAGAACATCCACAAGGCCACTTGGGTATCGCCAGACCACATAACCGAGAACCAGATTGACCATGTCTGTATCAGCAAGAAATTCAGGAGGTCCATGCAGGATATAAGAGTAAAGAGAGGAGCAGATGTGGCTTCAGACCACCACCTTGTCGTAGCCAGCCTGAAGCTGAAGCTGAGAAAGAACTGGATGTCGGCACATACAACACGACACAGGTACAACACAGCTTCCTTGAGAGACGCCAGTAAGCTGGAAGAGTTCAGAGTAACACTCAGCAACAAGTTCCAAGTTTTACAGGAGCTGTTGGAAGAGGGCGAGTGCACCCTGGAGAACAGTTGGAAGGAGATAAAAGAGGCAGTAACGTCTACCTGCCAGGAAGTTCTTGGCCCCAAGAAGCACCAGCACAAGGAGTGGATCTCAGGGGACAGTCTGTGAAAGATCCAAGAGAGGAGGGAGAAGAAGGTGGCAGTGAACAACAGCCGGACAAGAGCAGAGAAGGCCAAGGCACAAGAAAGTTATGCAGAAGGAAACAAGCTAGTAAAGAAGAGCATCAGAGCAGACAAGCGAAGGTATATGGATGACCTGGCAACAGAGGCAGAGCAAGCAGCAAGAGAGGGGAATATGAGAGAACTGTACAACATCACCAAGAAGCTGGCAGAAAAGTACAGCAAACCAGAACGACCTGTGAAGGACAAAGAGGGAAGACCGATAACAACGGGAGAGGAGCAACAGAAGAACAGATGGATGGAGTATTTTGAAGAACTTCTAAACCGGCCAGCACCACAGAACCCACCAGACATCGCACAGGCTGACACAGACCTACCCATAGCCTGCAACGCACCAACCAGGGAAGAAATTAGGAAGGCAATCAAGCAGCTGAGGAACGGAAAGGCTGCAGGACCAGACAACATCCCTGCGGAGGCACTGAAGTCAGATATAGAAACCACGGTGAAGATGCTCCACCCACTCTTCATGAAGATATGGGAGGAAGAAGACGTGCCAGGAGATTGGAAAGATCCCAAAGAAAGGCGACCTTAGCAATTGCGCAAATTACAGAGGGATCACACTGCTATCAGTGCCAGGGAAAGTTTTTAACAGAGTCATCTTGAACAGGATGAAGGACCTCATCGATGCACAACTCCGCGATGAGCAAGCTGGTTTCCGCAAGGACCGATCCTGCACAGACCAAATTGCAGTGCTGCGCATCATCGTGGAGCAGTCGATAGAGTGGAACTCGCCCCTGTACATAAACTTTGTGGACTATGAGAAAGCCTTTGACAGCCTAGACAGAGAGACCCTCTGGAAGCTTCTCCGACATTACGGGATGCCGACCAAGATTGTTTCCATCATCAGGAACTCTTATGAAGGACTGACATGCAAGGTGGTCCACGGAGGGCAGCTCACAGAGGCATTCCAAATGAGGACTGGGGTCAGACAAGGTTGTCTGCTCTCGCCCTTCCTCTTCCTGCTGGCCATTGACTGGATAATGAAGACCTCCACAGCACAGAGAAGGTACGGGATTCAGTGGACACCTTGGACGCAACTGGACGACTTGGACTATGCTGACGATTTGGCACTACTGTCGCACACCCAACAACAGATGCAGGAGAAGACCAACAGCGTGGCATCCACTTCCGCACAAGTGGGACTCAACATCCACAAAGGCAAGACTAAGATCCTCAAGACCAATGCAGCAAACAACACCAACGCAATCATGCTGGATGGCGAGGCTTTGGAAGAAGTTGAAGCCTTTACCTACCTTGGCAGTGTAATTGACAAGCAGGGCGGCACAGATGCTGACATTAGAGCATGAATAAGGAAAGCACGTACAGCATTCGTGCAATTACGGAACATCTGGAGCTCAAAAGAACTGACTTCCAACACCAAAGTCAGATTCTTTAACACCAACGTCAAGGCAGTCCTACTATACGGAGCAGAGACGTGGAGAACTACAGCTGCAACCATCAGGAAAGTGCAGGTCTTCATTAACAGCTGCCTGCGGAAGATCATCCACATCCGATGGCCAGACACCATCAGCAACTGCGAACTCTGGCAGAGAACAAACCAGCTGCCCGCTGAAGAAGAAATTAAGAAACGCAGATGGCGCTGGATAGGCCACACCCTGCGAAAGCCTGCAAGTACCATCACCAGACAAGCCCTAACATGGAACCCGCAGGGCAAGCGGAAAAGGGGCCGCCCGAGAAACACCTGGCGCAGAGACCTGGAGGCAGACACCAAGACCATGAAGATGACCTGGAACCAACTGGAGAGAACAGCTCAAGACAGAGATGCTTGGAGATCACTTGTTGACGGCCTATGCCCCAGAAGGGGTAGCAGGCGTAAGTAAGTAAGTAATATGACCACTGTCAATGGAAATCTTAAACAGCCTAAAAAACGATGGTCTGTCTTAAAGGATATTGGATATTTGCAGGATGTCAGACTCATATCAGGCAGTGGGCGGATTTGTTCAAATGAGACCTCATGATGGCCGGGTTAGCCTACTTGTTGTTAAAATCACATTTGACTCAACACATACTGTATTTAGGCTATATTTGAAATCATTCAGGCCTACAGATCAATTAGAAATAGCATGTGGCACAAAACATAACACACAATGTACAATTACAGAATGCATGTTCCTATCCATGCAAATAGCCAACATTTCAAGTAGAAGAGAGAAGTGCAACAAAATAGATCAAGTGCCATAGAAAACATGTTTCTTCTTCATACACAAACAGAATAGCTTTACTTTTAAAATGTGCAATATGCAGGAATTAAGAATTGCTCATGGTATAATAACTCACTCTGCTTCCGTTTCTTCCAAAGTCCCAGTAGCTGTTGCTGTTGAGTCAAGGATCTGGTGTACTCCCTGTAACAGGTTTTGTGATATCGCACCTCCAAGGCCACACAGTGTTTGTCTTGGATATTTCAACCTTTATTTAAAATCGTAAGCATCTGAGGTTTCCCTCATTTACAGAAACGACGATTGTACAGTACATAATAAAAACAATATTCACAGAAATGTAAACACCAGAGTAAAACAAATTAAAAGCGTTTAAAAATAATTTTAAAATATCAACTAAAACAGTTACAGGTAGTCACACAATGGTCTGAAATCATACATTTAAACATTCCAAGGGAAGGGAGAACCTCCAATTTTAGCGTGAGTTGAAGGACATTCCATGAGTTAGAGGCATCAAAGGAAAAGGCTGACTTCCCTAGCTCAGAACAAATCTGAGGAACCCTAAGAACCATCCAGTCATTCGATCGAGTTGAATAGGTTCCAATATTTCAATCTAACAGTGAGGAGATATAAACAGGTTGTTTACCAATAAGGGCTTTAAAAATAAATAAATAAATACCAGTGTTTGTTGCACCTTTCTGCAAGAGAAGGCCAACCCACCCTATCATACAGGACACAATGGTGAGTATCATATCTGTCACCAGTTATAAATCTGAGAGCTGAGTGATATGCAGAATCCAGAGGTTTAGAGTTGATGCCGCAGCATGCCTATAAATTACATCACCATAGTCCAAAACTGATAAGAAGACTGATTCCACAATTCTTTTTCTACTAAATAGAGGAAAATTGGATCTGTTTCTGTACAGGAAACCAATTTTCTGTCGCAGTTTAGTGGCAAGATTTTCCACATGGAACTTAAATGTTAATTTCTCGTCGAGCCACAGGCCAAGATATTTATACTTAGTGACTCTCTCTATACAAGAGCCACTGACAGTAGATATCCTCACATCATCAAAGTTAATATTCCTTGCTCTTGAAAATAACATAAACTTTGTCTTACTAGCATTAAGAACCAATTTAAGACTAGTAAGGGCATCCGACTCGAATATTCCAGTAAACGTCTTTTATCATGGAATATTTATATTTTCCTTGAAAACGAGGGCTTTTCAAAATGCTATCAAACGAAAATGAACCGATAAAAAAACAATCCGCTTCGACAATGTTGACTGGAAAACGAGTCATCGATAAGCGACGGGCAGATTAGACACATAGCCATAATTTAAAACATAGATTAGGCATTTTTAACGCTAACATTGAAGTGGATGGTGGGCATTCAACCGGTAAATCAAGGTTAAGCTTGGGCTCTGAAAGTGTACCTTATGTTATGTATACTGCACCTGTGTATACTGTTTACTTTACCTACTCATAGTATATATTCATATTCTAAGTGTTGTATTTCCCATATGTATTGTAAGTAACATATAACTGATAGCATAATAACTGGCATACAGACCCTCATCTGCACCTTTGATTAAACTGTTTACTTGCTCATATTCTTATATCCAGAGTTATTTATATTATTTACACTGCTTATTTGATCTTTACTATAATTTCATTTCCTATGTATTTCTACTATTACCTTACCCATACCTGTACCTCCCCTCCTCCCTCCCCCATGCTGCTATGATGCCCCAATTCCCCCAATGGGATTAATAAAGGATTTATTAATAAAGGGTTTTATTCCTGACAATGCTAGAATCAAAACTTAATTTGGGTGCAAACTTCTTTTGGTTTCACAAAGTCAGAGCACCATTGGCCGGACTGGGGAAATCATTCAGGCCAGGAAATATAGTGTGAAATATAGCTCTAGTCAGGCCACCTTTTAAGCGGGGGGTCTGGGGGTCCCCCACCAGGAAAACTTTTGTTACAAAGACTTAATTTCCTGCATCCTTTAAATGTCAGTGTTTGTGATGGCATCGCAAATTATTGTTAAAAAAACACACACACACATTTTTATATTTTCAATATATCAAATGCAAAGTGGATTTTTCTGGGGGGGGTTATTACAGGCTAGCATGTGTCAATGATCAGCAACAACACTGATTTAGATGGATTCTTTTGTTTTTTTGTAATGTCAGATTGAAAAAAAATACTCACACTCTTACCATTAGGGGACTAAATTGTCCTCTTAAATTTTATTTGAAATACTTGTCCACTTTTTTTTCCATAAATCTTTTATTCAACTTCAGCCCTGATCATAACCACCACATATTAAAACATTTTTAAACTCCCGGTGCTCCCAATGGCCAGTCCGGGTATGACCTCACTTGAAAGGACAGCTCAGACAGCTTAGTGTATGTAAACAATACAATATAAGTAGTATGTGTGTGTGTGTGTGTGTGTGTGTGTGTGTGTGTGTGTGTGTGTGTGTGTGTGTGTGTGTGTGTGTGTGTGTGTGTGTGTGTGTGTGTGTGTGTGTGTGTGTGTGTGTGTGTGTGTGTGTGTGTGTGTGTGTGTGTGTGTGTGTGTGTGTGTGTGTGTGTGTGTGTGTGTGTGTGTGTGTAAGCGTTCCAGGGCAGGGAAGGGGGGTCTCACCATGGTTCATATCACCATCTGTTTCTATTGAGTCATATTTTAGCAGGAGAATTAAATAGTTTTTTTTTTATTTTTAATTTATTTATAAACGATGTGCATTTACATTAATCCTTGTCACGTGAAAACATGTTTGCCCCAGATTTAGCAGAAGCTTATTTCCATCTCAAGTCAAGTCAAGAGTTTTATTTGTCACGGCATACAAGTATACAATGAAATGCGGGGGGTCTTGCCCGCAACGATGTGCATAATACAGTAGTAATATATAATAGAATCCAATAGAACGACATTGTGCAATAAAACAAGTAAACAAAGTAGGGCATATCGGTATATGTACATGAGTTATTACAGAGCATGGTAGGACATGCTAGGTCCTGTGGTAGTGAAATACACTGTTAGCTACGGATGAGGCACTGGGTCTGTAGTCTATACAAAAAACATGAAATACAAACAGTGCAAGAGTTCAAATACACGTAAAATGCCACACAACATGCTGCACAATGCCAAACCTAGACTCAACTATTCTTGACGCTTAAAATACAAGACAGAATAAAAAAAATACAAAGTAAAAATGACTGAGTCCCTTGTGTAATCATATATCAGTGGTTCTCAAACTACGGGTTGCGACCCAAAGTGGGGTCGTGGGTAGGTGACAGTGGGGTCACGCATTGGCAATTTAATATATATATTTTTTAATGTTTTGGCAACATATTTTGGCAAAATATGCTTCGTTTTATAAATGTGTATTGATAACATAGTGCTATAATTAAATAAATCTAATAAATATGCATGATCAAGTTCAACAACGTGTGCTTTTATTTTGATATTCCTTAACTCCACGTATAGAAAAATTACGCGATATAACTTTGAGTGCCAGCAGGGGGCGCACGATTTAGCGCTTGAGTGCCAGCGCTGTGGTCAATGGGAGGGCGAGCACATTTGCGAACGCATAAACTATATCTTAAATTATGGCTATGTGTCTAATACGCCCGTCGCTTATCAATGACTTGTTTGCAGTCAACATTGTCTAAACGGATTGTTTTTTAATCTGTACATTTCCGTTTTATACCATTTTGAAAAACGCTTGTTTTTTTAAACTTACAGGGAAAAAAATTATTCTGCAGGAATCGCTCTTTAGTGGAATACACAAAACACGTTGTCATTTTTCGGCCTATTTATGAATAGTTTTCAAATAAACGCTAGATTATCAATAGTATGTGTACTTATGCACGCTAGAGAAGCGGGCTGAAAAATCAATTATCCATTTCCTGATCAGCACACACACACACACGCACACACACACATATGGGACACGCTGAGATATAGGTGAAAAAAACTTTGATTACCCCAAGACTGGTCAAATTGATTCCTTACCTCAGATCAGATTTTCTCCAAAAATATTATTCCAATTCCTGATCGCCATTCCAAATATTGATCGTGTTTATTGATCCAACGCTGGGTACTGGAAACACATATTCCACGCTGTTCTGAGGGTGGGCAATGAATGGGATCGTCTCCGGTTACATGCCTGATAAGCAAAATGTGGATTCCGGAGTCTTTTTTTCCCATCCATTTCATTCAGTCCAATCCAATGGGTGCAATACCATCCGGAGAGACGATAGGGGCGGTATTTTCCCTGTTCGAGCTCAAAGCCAGTCCCAATGGTAACGTGAGGCTAGATTGATGAAAAATGAATGGAAATCGCTAATAAAAAAAAAAAAATTACCTGTATGTATGTGTGTGTTTTAAATATTATTATAATTATTTTTTTTTACATCTTCCTGTAGGTGCCCAGGAAACCATTACCATCATGCCTCCAAAACCTAGAGTGGGGACTATGGAGGAGCTGAGTTATTGATTGATTGATTGATTGTTAGTTGACTCAGCTCTAGACACAACTGACCTGTATTTTCTCATAACAAAAAGCAGTGACCAATGAGAAACCACAGCAGGGTATCGCCGGGCAGGTTAACTCGGTGCCAGCGATCTGATTTGCCCCGGTGCCTTGGGTTGTATAAATTAATTCAGGAAGTGAACAGTAGTTGGTGTCTGCAGTGGAGAGAGAGAGAGAGAGAGAGAGAGAGAGAGAGAGAGAGAGAGAGAGAGAGAGAGAGAGAGAGAGAGAGAGAGAGAGAGAGAGAGAGAGAGAGAGAGAGAGAGAGAGAGAGAGAGAGAGAGAGAGAGAGAGAGAGAGAGAGAGAGAGAGAGAGAGAGAGAGAGAGAGAGCTATGTCAGCTGCTTGAATAAGGGTAATCTGAGGAGAGAGATAGAAGAAGAGAGGAAGAGAGGGACAGTGTGAGGGGTATTCTGAGGATAAAGGGAGCAAGAGATGAGAGAGACAAAGAGAGACAGAAAAACAAATATGGAGAATTATGTACAAATGTAGTTTCTTCCCCCTCAAATGTATATATTCTCTTTTAGAAATTGTCTGTAAAAAAACAGTACTGTATATTTGGACTAAATGTCAGTACTGTATGTCATGTATGTCATAAATATTATGATGAATTTAAAATGGGGGACCCTGATGTAAACAAGACGAAAGTCTTTCTCTGGTCTGCATCCCCTTAACAATTGTATGTATTGAGCCGTACTGTACTGTACCCATTCTGCAATCTGTTAATAAAGTGTTCAATCAATCAATCACAGAAAAAGAGACAGACAGAGAGGGAGGGTGAAAAGGGAGATATTAAAAAGACAAAAGGTGGAACACACACACACACACACACACAGATAACAGATAAACACACATAATGTACATGCATACTGTACATACACACACAATCACATGTCTGTGCACATGCACACACACACACACACACACACACACACACACACACACACACACACACACACACACACACACACTGACTGCTTAGCTTTCTGTTTTTTAATAAAATCTTATATTTTATCTCATTATATCTCAGCACTTTAGCAAGATTTTCCTTGTAACATTCTGTCCAAGAGAGAGGCAGGCAGACAGACAGACAGACAGACAGACAGACAGACAGACAGACAGACAGACAGACAGACAGACAGACAGACAGACAGACAGACAGACAGACAGACAGACAGACAGACAGACAGACAGACAGACAGACAGACAGACAGACAGACAGACAGACAGAGGTAACAGAATACAGACAAGCACCACAGAGAGGTATAAGGAGACACATCACTCAGCGATAAAGAGGAGAGCATTTCATTATTATTGTTCTGTATTACTTTTTTATTGTTAACTATAACTGGTCCCTTGTCATTTAAGCTTTGGCAACACTATTAAGGTGACATGCATGATGCCAACAAAGCATCTTGAATTGAAATGAGAGGAAGATGGAGTGTGTGTGTATGTGTATGTGTGTGTGTGTGAGAGAGAGAGAGAGAGAGAGAGAGAGAGAGAGAGAGAGAGATACAGAGAGAGATACAGAGAGAGATAGACACAGAGGGAGAGAGAGAGCGGGAGAGAGACAAGGAGATATAGACAGACTAAGATAGAGACACACACAGAGATAGACTGAGACAGAGGGACAGATGGATAGACAGAGAGAAAGAGAGTGTGTGTGAGAGAGAGACAGACAGAGAAAGAGAGATAAACAGAGGGCCCCTGTCCTACTTTAGAGGCTCTTGATATGGTGTGTCAGCTCTGACCATGAGTGAGGCTTTGTTGGGCTTTGATAGGATCTGATCTAATTTGGTGCTATTCTGGGGAGTGATGACATTCTGTTTCATAAGCATCATATGCCCATCACTTAACCTGCACATATGATCCCTGACTGACTGACTGGCTGTGCAATTTATTCTATGTGTTGATACTAGGCCTGTCTCCGACTAAGGATTTGTATAGTCGACTTTGATTGGCCAAAATGTGCAGATAGTCCACTATCAGTCGAAAGCAAAACAAATTAATAAAGAAAAAAAAGAAAAATTATAATAATACAAATATATCATTTTCTTTTTTTCGGATCATTCCATTTGAGGCTGTGGGGGGTGCTTTAATGTCTGAAGGAGTCGACTGAAGGCTTCTTGTCCTCTGTGAAAGCATGCAATTGGTCCACTGATGGATCCATCTTGATATTTGTCTAGTGCAGGGGTCGGCAACCTGCGGCTCCCTGGCCCAAAGAATTTATATATATATTTCTTTCTCTTATTTTCGAGATCGATGTCATACTGTGACACTAAAATGAAACATGCAATTTGAAATATGATTATAGAATATAAAATATCAGGCCTAAAATGGTTATGCGATTAAAATGCGATTAATTAGATTAATTAATTACAAATCCTGTAATTAATTAGATACATTTTTTTTTAATCGCCTGACAGCACTAATTCGATTTGATTTTTGTGCATTTGACGTAGAGATTGGCAGTCGACTACGGCTCCTTTTGATTGATTAGTCGACTATTTGACTAGTAGAGGTCAGCCCTAGTTGATACACAATCAGATGTAGACTATTCTACTTGTCTTTGTACTTTTTATTGAAACTTTATTTACCCAAGGGAAGGGAGGATTTGCTGAGCATACTTGCTCTATTTCAACAGCGTCCTGATTCACACCCATTCACTTACTTCGTTTTATTAATTAATTTACTTTTAGTGGATATTGTGATGTACCATAGATGGGTAAACGCAGCTGTCATTGAGGATCAGATAGATGGAATATAGCCCCTATCAGATACCAGGTTGCCGCATTGCCAGGAACCCAGGTGGGGGGGGGGGGGGGGGGGGTTCCTGGGGGCCTTTCTGTGTGGAGTTTGCATGTTCTCCCTGTGCTCGCAAGGGTTTCCCCTCCCGATAAGATGTACCCAATGAAAAAACATGCAGAACACATCGCTAACGCCGTCACGTCCCTGATGAAAATGGACAGGAGCACTTGGATTGGTTCCCGGGCACGGCCCACGCCGCAGCCCTCATCTGCTCCCGGCTGCCCTTGGGGGGAGGGGGGGGGGGAGAACAACGGGATGGGAAAAGTGCAGAGACATTTCATCTGCGACTCAGTGCATGTGTGTGTGTGTTCCTGTGGGTCGCCCATCTCACATGTGTGTGTGTTAACCTGCATGACAATCAAAAACGTCTTAATATAGCCCCTATCAGATACATATGGGATATAGCCCCTATCAGATAAATAGATGGAAGTTGTTTCAATATGTATCTCCGAGATTAGAGCTACAAAAAGTATCCTCATTAAAACAGCCTGCTTAATCTGGACTCAATCTGACCCTGATGACCACACACACACACACGCACGCACACACACTCACACACTCACACACAAATGTCCAAATAAATCAGCTGGGAGAAGAGATTACAGCAGGGTCTTGCTCCCAAATTCAATCACCTTTTTGACCTCATATCTCTCTGTCTCTCTCTCCCCTCTGTCTCCCTCTCTATTCCTCTGTCTGTCTCTCTCTTCCTCTCTCTCTCTCTCCCTCCCCTCTGTCTCCCTCTCTCTTCCTCTCTCTCTACCTCTCTCCCTCCCCTGTCTCTCTCTCTCTCTCTCTCACTCCTCTCTGTCTCCCTCTCTCTTCCTCCGTCTGTCTCTCTCCCTCCTCTCTGTCTCCCTCTCTCTTCCTCTGTCTGTCTCTCTCCCTCCCCTCTCTCTCTCTCTCCCTCCCCCCTGTCTCCCTCTCTCTTCCTCTCTCTCTCTCTCCCTCCCTCCCTCTGTCTGTCTCTCGCTCTTGACAGTAATCAACAGAGGACAAGTCTGTGAAATAAGAGATGTTTGTGTTCCATTCCCCTCTGGTTATTTGTTGGGTTGAGGATGTCTTGGCAATGGATACAACAGACAGACAGAGATACAGACAAACAGACAGACAGAGATACAGACAGAGATACAAATCAACAGACAGAGATACAGACAAACAGACAGACAGAGATACAACAGACAGACAGAGATACAGACAAACAGACAGACAGAGATACAACAGACAGACAGAGATACAACAGACAGACAGAGATACAACAGACAGACAGAGATACAGACAAACAGACAGACAGAGATACAGACAGAGATACAAATCAACAGACAGAGATACAGACAAACAGACAGACAGAGATACAGACAGAGATACAAATCTACAGACAGAGATACAGACAAACAGACAGAGATACAGACAAACAGAGATACAGACAGAGATGCAGATTAACAGACAGAGATACAGACAAACAGAGATACAGACAGAGATACAGACTAACAGACAGAGATACAGACAAACAGACAGAGATACAGACCAACAGACAGACAAAGATACAGACAAACAGAGATACAGACAGAGATGCAGATTAACAGACAGAGATACAGACTAACAGACAGAGATACAGACTAACAGACAGAGATACAGACTAACAGACAGAGATACAGACCAACAGACAGACAGAGATGAGAGGAGACAAGTGGGCGACGTGTGTCCATGCGTTCCCAGGAAGGTGCAGGCTGGTGAGGTCCGTGGGTGGGGGTGCAGGCCGGAGGGGTGAGGTCCTACACACAGGAGAACAAAGGTCAAGATGACGCAGAGTACTGAGCACACAGATAACACTAGGAGCAACACAGTAATTGTGTATCAGGTTACTAGAGGTCCAGAAAAGAGTCCTACTACCAAGGGAGGTGAAAACAACACTCGGACCAGGAGTGGCGGGCGCTAGCGGACTGACCATCGGGCGCATCGGGAGTTTTCCCGGTGGCCTGGCAGACTGGCAAGGCCTGGCCCTGTCAGACTGGCAATGTTTTTTATTTTATTTATTTGTATATTATATTATTTTGTTGCCCGCAGTCAGGACACTGAGATCCGAAGCAGGCCACGGTCAGTATAAGTGTTTCTAGTTGCGCGGAGATGTGCTCTCTAATATACTGTACGATCGTTCCGCAGGCAGGAATGAGTTAACTTGTCTGTTGTCACCCAGCGCGAGGCAGCGCAACACGCCTGCGCGGGCATGTCAGATTGATGTTTGTAGCAGATCATCCTCCGTGGAGCACTGCTTTGGGTGGTGCAGTGCAGAGAGGGAAACACACACAAAAAAGGCACTAGTCAGAGATGCTGCTAAAAGTTTTTTTTTAGCAGTCCTTTTATCATCTATTTGACTCGAAGAAGACTTGGAACTAGCGATTGAGACCAGGCATAAACTCATAAAGAAAGAAAGCATAAAGATTAAGAAATCGAGAAATGGGGTCATTTTCCTATTGACTTGTATACAATCAGAATTCTTTCTGCAGCTGTTGACTGTATAAATGGGCGAGTTATATACAAATGCACCCCCTGCAGTTGTTATGAACAGTGACATTAGCTATAGACAGTGTTGGTTGCTGTAATTAAATTTTTTCTAATTTCTGCTTATTGAATAGTAAATTCCAGATGTTTGTTTTTTTAGTTCAAGAGTTTTAAAAGAAAAGGATTTGCCCATCACCTTTCCACAGAGTTCACACACTAATATGAAGCACTCTTCTTTAAATAATGTTTGCTGTGATTTGAAGCTTTTCTACAGTTGCATGTTTTGTTTTTGTTTTAACTTTTTCCTGTTATACTTGCAGTTATGTAGGCAATGTTGAATTCTATTATAGTGAACAAATAGGTAACATGTAACGTCATATTAGCATTCCTACCCCAGAATAAATAAAGTTATCCAAAAACAAATTAATTTAATTCATTAATTTGTTTATTTCAATTGAGACACTAATGGAAACAAAAAAAAAGATAAACATTTAAAATAAAACAGCAACATGTAAGAAACATTGTAAACATTAATTGTAAGGTCACTACGTCAGGGAGGAACTAATCACCTATATCGGTTGGTTTTAACGTGTTCTTTGTTGTCGTAACACACGGCGGCTCTGTAGCTACAATTTAAGCTAGACTAGAGACATTTCACACAAAGCTGACCACCTCTCCAAATAAGGCAAAAATGTATGAATGAATGGAAAAGATGAATTTGTGGGATGCATGCAGCAGGCGCGGCGCATCTAAGGTAGGGACAATAATAATGTTGTCGTTTAAACTGCCGCCATGCAGCATCAGGCATTGGGATTATTGGCTGTGTTGGCACTTTCTTCGTCTGTTAACTTACCATGGTGATTGATCTGATCTGTGGTCTGTGCTGCCCTGCTAAACTGTGAGTTGTTCAGCAAACTTAACAGTCGAGTCATTCCTGCTCGTTAATTTGCTTTTTTGTTATCGTGAAATGCGGAAGTGAAGCGCCTCATGGGTCGTACGTAGTTCCAAGTCCAGCCTTGAACGCCTTGAACGCCATTTCATTGTTTCCGAGGCACTCTCGCTGGTAAGTTTACTTTACTTACTTACTGCATTTCTTTTTTACATTTTAACGCATTAGCAGACCACTCATGGATTTAGTCAATAGTGGTATTTTATGTAGCCAGCTTTAGTTAATGTTTATCGTAAGTTAATAGCTTGTTAGATTCTAAATGCAGTTAGCTAACGTTACCATAACGTTAGGTTATGACTATAACCAAGTTCTGTTAGTATAGTGACGCTCGGCATCGCTCTCTGCACTATCTCGCATATGTGCACGCGCACTGAAATAAAGACCACAAATGTACCTTTAATCCCAATATTCGTCTGACCACACCCCTATCAGCTTACCCATATAAGCAGGGGTGGGGCCACCCACTCGCCTCCTTCCCAAGCTTTCGCCACAAGGCGAGGTCAAAGGCTGCAGCGGCGTCGGATGCCGAGCGTCACTATACTAACAGAACTTGGTTATAGTCATAACCTAACGTTCTGTTTCGTATTCGCTCTCGCTCGGCATCGCTCTCTGCACAAGGGAGGCCGAGCGAGAGCCAACGGCCGACAAATACACCCCGCTGACAGCCCCCCACAACCATCAGAACAGGGAGGGCCGAGCCCCCCCGACCCACCCTAATGGAGGGCACCCCCCCTATTAGGGGCTTCACGGGAGGGCGACGGACCCGACCGTGCAAAGAGGCACTCAAGCAACTCAACGCACAGGGTGAGCAGACCGTGGCTTGACCCCACGACTACACACACGCACAACCCGCATGCCACCCGGGAACGAACGGAGGAACAACCTCGTTACTGCCCCCAGAATCACGGGGTCAAGGGCAAACCCAACCCCGTGGCAAGGCCGTAGCAGCGGAGCGCGAAGGAAGACCCAGACCCACCAAAAGGACTGGACTCCCTGGAATGGGGGCCCGGAGAAGTCCATGATGCCAGCATCAAGACCCCACCAGGTGGGCACGTAGTGCCCCGCCCCCCACATCGCCAGCGTATTCGGACAAAGGCCCCTCAGCCGAGCGGGCCCCGTCCCCCCAATAGTACACCGCCTGGCACACTGACCCTGCAACAGGCAGTCAGCATGGCCGTAAGCACACAAAAAAGGTTAACCAACGGAAGCAGGCAGCGCACCGGGGAAAAACCAGGCAACAGGCTATTAACCCTAGCCTGGAGACTGCGGACGAGACAGGCGCCAGAGGGGACAGCTGAACACAGCCGCCCCGGCGGAGGGAGCGTAAGCTGGCGGTGTTGCATGACCAAGCCTCCATTTAAAAACCCCCACCCAGAGGGGTCGAGGCAGAGAAGGCTGACACGATTGGCAGACGTCATGAACGTGCAGGGGCACCCTCAACGGTGAACCCGGGAGTTGACACTGCTCCAACACACCAGGGAATCAACCACCCTGGTGTTACCCAATGCGGTGGTTGTTCCTATAACCCCTCAAGAAAAAACTCCAAAACACACCTGCGGGTATACACCGGCTATACCGCAGTACAAGTGTTTCAGTTTCCAAAAAAGGGTTAACCCAGGCCTACGGGTCGACGAAACATTACTTTGGACCGGGCCTGGCGGTACGGGAAGCACAGGGTCACCAGAGGAGGTCAAAAACCACCCCCAATGGCCCCTCTTCGCCATGCGTGAGAGAGGAGCAAAAAAGAATGGAGAACCAGCCCCTAAGCACACCGTACTTGGCATTCCCAGGCGGTCTCCCAACCAAGTACTAACCAGGACCAACCTGTGTAGCGGCCGAGATCCGACGAGATCGAGCGTGTACAGAATGGCATGGCCGTAAGCCATTACGACAGTGCTGAGTAAAAACGTACCCAACCAGGGTCTCCATAGCGCTTAACCCTGTGACACCCGGACCGACCTGGCATTTTTCCCCCTGAAAAAAGCCCAAGTCCCTCAGGGTACCAGAACAGCAGATCTGCATCCCCGGCGGACAACGGGTTCAACTGATCTGGACCAGCGTGACCAGAACCAGTCCCGTGCCCTAACCACGCCGACATGCCTACTCGAGGAGAAAGGGCAGATATGCGTGTCGATCTTAACATGAAAAGAAGGCGCCACCCAGACGTTCGGGCGAACCGCGGCTGGTGGCCCACCCCAAGGGCGTGAGACCCCTCTACATATGTTCAGATCCATTCCGTCATCATCCCCCAGACATGAACGAGAATCCGTCGAAAACCAACCCAGGTCGTGGGATTTGGTCGTCGGAAGAGGAAAAACCCCCATCTCAGTTGCTTTATAAAAACGCCGTTTTAACCACAAGCAACCAAGGCGTGCCAGTCGCCTGTTTACAGCGAGCTAGCACTATACGTGCGTCGGGACACACCCCCATCAATGAACAGGCTATTTAGACCTGTCATTGAATCCCCAAGGCGCCCAGTGGAACGACAAGAGGGGTGTGACACTTCCTAACTCCAACACTTTTTGAATAGAAAAGAAGGAAGCATCAACAGTATGTATCCCAGTCTACACAGCTGGTGGTAAAAAAAATTCACATTTTTACATCCCACCACCCTCCCATAGGAAGGAGACGGGGATCCCCAGAGAGACTTCCCACGCGAGCTGTACAGATTGAAAAGAATATATTGCACCTTGAGCCATGTAAAAAATTGGTTTTAGGGCTCTCCGGGGAAGAGGCACTGAACCCATACACACTCAATAATCGAATTGAATCGAATACATATACAATAGAATAGGACACCTTCTAGAGGGTCCACTCACTTTGACAATCTGAGGAGGAAGGCTCTGTACTCTGATGGAGGCTCCCTCACATGGAAGAAGGAGTCCGAACTCACAGAAGGCCCGAATAGGCGCTTGGTGAGGAGGAGCCCTGACCACCCCCCTGAAACAGATCCATCACATGGACCTGAACAGCACACGGAAGTCCTACCAACAGAGACGCGCACGGTGACGTACTCTATGGCGGGGGAATTCCTGCGGTGCACACGCCCAATATACCAGGCCGTGGGACCAGGAAACCCCCCCCCCCCCCCCCCCGTAACGTGCCGAACCGCCACGTGACGGGAACCTTGAAGGACAGGGGGTGTACCCCTGACCGACAGAAACAAGGGGGAGAGGAAAGGTTACCAGTTCACCCCTTTACGACCCCACACCCATGATACGATGTAATGACAAAAAGAGAATATGACACAGTCATAGTCAGCTCTATGAAGCGTTTGACAGCTCCACACAGCGCATGAGCTAACCTGCTATCTGATTTTTACTAAGGAAAAAACACAGAATAGAGAGGGCTCTAAGAGCCCCGGTCCAACATACACATGTGCTTCTGTGGCCAGTCCAACCCAGTTGTAGGTCACATAATAATAATAATAATAATAATAATAATAATACTTCGTTTTATATAGCGCCTTTCAGAGGACCCAAGGTCGCTTTACATAAGGGGGGGGGGGGGGGGAGATAACAAGTCAACAAACATAGTGGACAGACACAACACATACATATAAAGTGAGAAAGTTAGGGGTTGAAGGCCAGGTTGAAGAGGTGATGACACACACGACCCATCATCACCTACAAAAAATGGCAAAAACACTCTACAGAGGAACGCCGTTTTTCATAATGAGAGAATACATAATTCTCGATTAGTATCGGCCACAGGCCTTGCTAAGCACACACGACAGCGACCAAACAATCCTTTCTTTTAGGAAAATAAAGTTTCTCCAGCAGTTTTAGCACAACCTCAGCAATCAAGCTAAGGGTTACATCGCATCCCTACCACACAAAAGACACAATTTAGTGCACAACATGTCTGATAGGAGGATGAAAAAGTCCCCAGGGAACCGGGGGGAAACACAATCCTCCTATTTTACCCTTAATACGGCCAGTTAAAACAGGAAAACCTGTTAATATGCGAACACACTGTTCATTGTCATCACAGGCTGAGAAAAGAACATTCTTTTACTCACTTGTCACTAAGCATAGCTTCATAGGTTAGTTACCTTAGTTGTGAGTACACGGTACATATAAACACCATGATGTTTCTCACACAACAACCAGATCATTTTCACATCTGTAACAACAACCCGATTTGCACGGAGAAGCTAACTGCCAGTGACAAAAACAGTTCACACATAACTCGCGTCGTATCCTAAATGCATTGCAGCAACACACGTTTTGGGAAAACATCGTTATTCCCAAAACATTTAGAAAAGTAAAACCAGAAGACGTGTTATAAGGTCTGGTCAAACCTTGTCCTACCCGGAACGTAGATCAGCGAAGTGCAGACTTGAGACCCCGTAGACAACACAGCCGATCCTGTGTTGCTCGAACTGGGCAGCGTCGTCGCTCCAACCAGTCGCTACAGTCCTCTTTGTTGACGCAATCCTCGTCCAGGCTCAGGGCAGGGTCGACGAACATCCCCTGTCAAGGATGACGTCGTAGTCAAGAGTGTAAAACATGTTATAATCAAAGCACGTTCAACAGAGTAGCATTAAGCTAACGGCCGCTCCAACCGTTCGGGCGCTACTGCCCCTGCTCGCGAGACGCCGAGCTAACGGCGCACGCGACCAGAAGCGAGCTCGCGGCGGCGTGCGAGGAGCTGAAGCTACCCCGCGTCAGGCCTTGGCCTATAGCAGCAAGCTAACGTTACCTAGTGATCACGACATGCTAGCGCCGCAGCTAACAGCTGACTGGCTAACAGTAGGCCCAACCTAAGTAGGCCATGCAGCGATCCCAGCAGGCTAACGCAGCAGCTAACAGCTGACTGGCTAACCGTAAGCTAAGCAGCTATCACCTGAACATGTATACAATGACATAACACTCACCCAGACAGGCCGCCGTTCTGAACCTCTCCTCACTTTTTAAGAGAAAAGAGAAACAAGATGTCAACACTGCTTTACAACGGTGATTTTACCAACACCCGACGGAATCAGCACAATACCAAACTGGCCTGTGTAGCTGACTTGAACATGGATCTGCCGCTATCGCACATCCACATATCTCCTCGTGAAGGAATACTCTCATTTGGATATGAAAGAAGGGGCTTAACACGGGACAGAGAGATAACCACTCGTCCAGAACACACAGGGATCACCAGTGTTAATGGTCGCGGCCCACTAGTTAAACTAAAATGGCTTCAGACCAAGGTCTTCTGTCGTCTAGGAGACTGAACAAAGGACCCTAGCCTGGGGCCGGTTTTCATAAACATTGTCAAGTAGCCCCCATAGCACTAACAGACAAGTGAAGCCTGCCAGCAAACATAACTCACCAGAACCAGGAACCCACCGCGTCTCACAACCGCGGCGCGTCCTACAGCCCAGCTGTGCCTTTACCGCAACCAGCACACAGCAAGGACTGCAATTGGAAAAGCATGTAGCGGCACGAACTCCCAATACGAAAACCGGTGGAGGATTTTTAGAATGATCATCATCTTCCAGACACTCCAGTACGAAGACAATATCGCGTATTTTCTCGAAAATAGTGAGAGAGAAAATAAAGATATGATGTCAACGTATCCTTGTTTCCCAAAGCTGCTCCTAATCCTTTCTTCCAGCATGGTGTCAAGTGTGGGGATCTACCGAGGCACTTCTTCCTTGTGGTGAAAGCGAGAAGGAGGCGAGTGGGTGGCCCCACCCCTGCTTATATGGGTAAGCTGATAGGGGTGTGGTCAGACGAATATTGGGATTAAAGGTACATTTGTGGTCTTTATTTCAGTGCGCGTGCACATATGCGAGATAGTGCAGAGAGCGATGCCGAGCGAGAGCGAATACGAAACAGAACCAATCTCAATTGGCCTAACGTTACATTTACCTCAAATTATTTGCAGTTATTGGTGTTCGTTAGTTTATCTTTGTTTGTTAGATGTATTGTTAAAGTGAGCAATACGTAGTTTCGACCGTATTAGTACATCCGATTACAATGAATAGTAAGTTGCTCAACTAACATGGCTAGCTTGCATCTAGCAAAACGGATCTATATTTTTGATTTACAAAGCAGACCAAGAAATCTGGCAATGATGAACCAATGGCTTGAAACTACAGCTGCACTATAAGGTATGTCAAGCCAATTAGACTGATTAAGTTAAACAATGATTTGATTTGCAATCATGGGAATGTCATCGCTGACACACAGTGTGTGGCGCCGTGGCGGTGTAAACAAAGCTGGTACTGTCAGGTCTCTGATGGGGATTTATTTTGTACAACAAAACAAAAAAACTGAGAAAAAAGTAACCCGTCAGATGAAGAACCATAAAACTCTGAACAATTAATCTGTGATCATCCACATTTATGCTGCTGTTATGTTTATGTTTTTTGATGGAGAGCCTTTGTAAGTGGGGCTTACAAAACTCACAAATGATTGAATTCATATTACAGTTTTTCTCAATTGCTTTGGTGCATTTCTCAGATCAGAATTAAAATTCTCATAACTGTTAGTTCAACCTCCACAACATTTAGTAATTTGTGCACATCACAGTTTCTCATTCCTCCGAACAAATTGCAAATGCTTTTGGACATGAATCAATTGCTTTCATACAATTCTCTGCTGTTTTATAACATTATCATTTGCTTATGTCATGTCAGTCAAAATGAACTATACTTATGAATGCTGAATAGTCATTCTCTATAAGACGAATAGTCCTCATTTCATTGCTTGAGTCATTACATACAAAAATGTTGAACTAGTTGTCAAAATCTGTCAATTGTGGACCATGTTGTCAATCACGGCCTCACAATGGCTGAGGCTGGTCGAAGGGTGCAGCCAAATGTTGAGAGAACCACTGTAAATAAAATTATTCAAACATTTAGTCAGGATAGCAGGTGTGTACATTGGACAGTAATTCAGCACTAAACAATCTGCACTGCACTACTGCCATTGTGTCATACATGAAGCTTACAGTGGGACAAGAACTTGTTTACATTTTACATTTAGACTTACAGCTTTACTGCAGCAGATTTGCTGTATTGTAATGTAAAGTAGTGTTACAGTAAAGATTTGCCATATTTACAGTATGGTACTGTGCTGCAGTAATATGTGTTACTGTGAAGCATGTATATCTCATGTTTACTGTACATTACTGTAATTTTACTCTGCACCATATAGGATTGCAAGACAACCTCGCAGAGGTGGAAAAGGGCCAGTTTTTTCTCCGCAACAAGAGGAAGCCATTTGTGCAATGGTGATTGCAAACAATGCTATAAGATGGAGAGACTGGTGGAGCGATGGAGAGGCTGGTGGAGGGATGGAGAGACTGGTAGAGCGATGGGGGACACTATCATTACTATCAGACATCATCTCTGTCAGGCCATCTACCTTCAGCTTCAGCATGTCAAACACCTCCCCTAATACTCCTGGTTCCATCTTTATATGTTACAATCTGAAATGATGATATGGCATTGTCAGTGTTTCAATCACTTTAAGCGAGGGTGTGTAGGCTAGTCATTGAAATATTAAATATTATATAAATTATAACTTTATGTTATTCATAGCTAAGTTCATTTGGGCACAATATGTGTGGTCATTGGCCGCTGCATGAACATGTACTGGAGGTTTTGGGCTGGTTCTCACAGCGGGACCCTTCCTCCTCTTGGGCTTAGGGCGATGCACAAATATGGTTGGAACAGCATCAGCCTTCAATTTTAGTTGGCCTTTTTGGTTTGCTGTGAATTGCTCTCCCTCAAAATGTGCCTGCAGAATCATTCCAGACTTTACCCCATAATTGTCAATCACAAATTCATTGTAGTCATGTACATATTACAGTAAAACACATTGAACCTGTTGTGGAATATTTAAAATGAGCCAAACAGTGGGCGGCTACGTGGCGTAGTGGGCAAGGCGCTCACCACGAAATCTGGAGACGCTGGGCTTGCCTGTTTGAGCCCAGCGCTCCACATTTGCTTTCAGTTTAGCTGGTCGTCCGTACTAATACACATTGGCCGTATTAGGGGGTGGGAAACTGATGGGTGGGGATCGGGCGTTGTGGACAGCGACTCCTACAGGTCGGTTGGTGCGCCTGCGCAGTAGAATCAGGAAGTGTCGGGGGCAGCGTGAGCCTCCCACGCGTTACTCCTCGCCACTGAGAGATCGAGCTGCGCAGGTGAAAATATGCGACTGCTGTTACCTCAAGTACCGGAGGGGACTTGTGCTATGTATGACTTAGTCCACATTGCAGCCGGCTTGTGGGAGGCAAGAAACAGCGTTCGTGACAGGGGAGGGTTGAATTGGATGATACGAAATTGGGATGGGAGAAAAATATAGAAAATGGGAGAAAAAGTGGATCAAAAAAAAATTAGCCAAACAGTGAAACTGTAGAAATTTAGATGAGTCAAATTGTATCAAAAATAGAATATAGTTTATTATCTGTTTTCTATGGCCATAGAAAGATTATGCACAGTTTAAAATTTGACAAATTAAGATGACAAATTAATAACAGAAAGTTCAAGAAAGGTAAACAAAGATGAGATTATGGGTTTTGTCGTATCTGTCACAAGATTGATATGAAGACAACGAGAAAAAGAACAAGATGTGATTTACTTGGACATGTCATATCTAAGTCAAGCTTGAGGGTTCCGGGTCGAGAAGGATGTGAACGTCTTTGAGCCACACTGCCACTCGCATACTTTTATTTTACTTTAAAAAGCCTATTTTTTTTTAATTTCAAGATAATTGAACCACTAATATACAACATCCGTATCTCTGCCTGTATTATTCGACCCAAAAGAAAAAAGAATAACGAACATGATGGCTGCGCGAGTCTTGAGAAGCTAGACCGCTCCCGTGGATGGGGCCATCATGGCTAAGCTAATGGAGGAACTCAAACAGGCCTTCACCACGGAGTTCAGATCGTTTACTGCCTCGCTCGAGTCTAGACTCGACGGCTTCCAACAGGAGATCGCAGACCATACCCAACGCCTGACCTCCGTGGAAGGCGGCCTGGATATGTGGTCGGGTAGGATGGTGGAACTGGAGGCAAGATGCACAGCTCAGGATATAGTCATTGACAAGCTAAAAAACAAGCTAATTGATGTTGAATCACGCAGTCGGCGTTCCAATATACACATCCTAGGCCTGGACGAATCCCTACACAGCAACCGTCCTAGTGTCTTTTTCGCAGAGGTCCTGGTGGAAATCATGGGGAAAGATATCCTCGCTACACCACGGAGCTCGACCGATGCCACAGGACGCTAACACCCAAACCAGCGCCAGGCTCCAGGCCTAGGGCAGTGATCACCCGCTTACATCACTACAAGATCAAGGAGACTATTATCCTGGAAGCTCACAAAAGGAGAGGGAATCTGACATACAGAGGGAAACCAGTCTTGATCTTCGAAGACTATCCCCCCGAGGTGGTCGAGCAACGATCACAATATCGAGATGTCATGGGGCCCCTGTACAAGCGTGGATTTAAACCGTCGCTCCAGTTCCCTGCGAAGCTGATCATCCGAACCAAGGATGGCAGGATGCATCTACCATCGCCCAAGGACGCTGTGAACTTCCTGAGGACCCGGCCCAGAGAGACCCCGACACCGGCTTCACCAGGCCGGGCCGGGACGCGGACCCGACACCGGCCTCATCAGATCCTGACGTGGTAGTAGCTATGGGCCGTTAGCATCCTGCTACGGCTATCACACATAGAGGGGTTGCATTTAATATTTTATTACATATGTGATTATGGATGAATACTTGACGTTAGGCTTCGCCTGGAAGGTTATCTTTTTCTTTTCTCTCGCTATCTGACATAAGGGGAGGAGGGGGACAATTCTGTTGTATATGACTGTTGTACTGTTGCATGACTATAGCCACGGGCTAGGATGCTAACTGCTAGAGTTCCGTTTCGGAAGGAGCGGGACCTATTCTATTTTGTTTCGGATATTTCTGCCACGCTTATGACTTTTACGCGCTATACCAGCTCCCGGCCATGTTTTTGTTCATTGCCACCGGATGTGTTTACTGTTGTTTACACGTCGAACGAACTGGGATCTCGTGGCTGCGCCAACCGGGCCGCGGCTATTCGAATCCCAACCAGTTCATGCGACCCGCATGGCTCCCATCAATTTTTGCTGCTGACAATGTGCTCGCTGGAGCGGCAGACGGCCCCCTGCACAGCGCCCTCCTCTGGCGGGGAGGCCTAACTGTGTAGGGTCAAACCAGCGTCAGGGGAGATAACAGACTCACGGACAAGGTATCGCCCCCTCCCGGCCTGGTGGATGTACTGCACGCCTGTTTTGTCGCAACATGCCTGGCAGATACACCCCCCCCTTTTACCAATAGTTCTGGGTTCCAGCCGTTGACCTTATTAATGGCTTATGGTTAAATTTGATTTTTTCTTGTTTACTTTACACTTTGAGGCACTTTTGTATACAGGGAAATGTGGCAGTTGGCCACTGAGATGGGTCTATGAATGGTAGGTTTGAAGTCTCTGGAAATGTTGGTGAGTCCCTGTGATGTTGGGGAAAGACCCACCGGTCCCACACCTTTATATGTTTTTATGTCATTAATATTTTTTTTATGTATGGCTCAAAGTACGTGTGCATAGTGTTTAAGATAAGTGAATTCTGCATGCCCACAGGCTTGCCCAGGTCTGCCCCGCCTACACACCCCTCAATATTCTATGGCTACGGCTAACTCTGAGAGCTTCAAGCTCTGCTCCTGGAATGTTCGAGGTCTTCAGAAGTTAGCTAAGAGGAAGGCGATTCTGACCTTTTTAAAGAGGGAGAATGTGTCTATTGCTTTTTTACAAGAAACCCATATGGGGCCCAACGACACTGCTAAACTCCAAAAGAGCTGGGTGGGACAGGTCTTTGCCACAAACTATTCTACATTCAGTAGGGGAGTGGCCATATTGATCAATAAAAATCTCCCCTTTAGACTTATAACTTCCTCTTTGGATACCAAGGTCGCTATGTGATTATCAAAGGGGTTCTTAAGGGTAAAGAAATGACATTTATGAATGTATACTGTCCCCCAGGTTACTCCCCTGACTTTCTATCCAAGATATTTACTGAATTTAATGGCCTGGCCTCTGAGAATGCTTTTGTGGGAGCGGAGACTTTAACTGTCACCTCATACCGTCTCTTGACAAACTCCCACCCAGTCTGGCTCCCCCCTCTAGGCAAGCAAAGATGCTCACCTCCCTATGCGAAGACACTGGATTCTCAGATGTCTGGAGAACCCTTTGCCCATCCGAACTGAAGTTCACCTTTTTTTAGCGGCCCACACAAGAGCAACAGTAGAATAGACTATTTCTTCATCCCTTCCTCTAAGCTCTTTCTAGTATCGTCCTGCACAATCGGGAGTATAGTTTTATCGGATCACGCCCCTATATATCTGGTCTACTCCATGTTAGAAGAGAGAGCGCTGTCGAGGCGTTGGCGCCTCAACCCATACCTCCTCAAAGATGATATATTTGTCTCCTATTTCTAATCGGAATTTAAAATGTTCTACTCAATTAACTTGCATTCTATGGATAACCTGTCTCTACTCTGGGAAACATCTAAGGTCTTTTCTCGCGGGCTGATTATATCTTATGTATCATCCAAGAAACGCAAGAAAAAAATGAACAATGCAAACTTCTTGAATCCAAACTAGCCGACCTTGAAAATCAACATGTTTCAAACCCAGCCCCGGCTGTGCTTATAGAGCTTACGGCCACCAGAACGGCGTTAAACACTCTTCTGATCCAGGACGCCGAATATTCTCTTAAATTTGCCTGACAGAGACGGGGTCAGGTCCTTTGACACAAACTATTAACAAAGAGTTTGCCTCTTTCTATGCCCAACTCTATAGGACCGAACGACCCGACGGTGCTCTCTCTGACATGCAGGCTTTCTTCACTGAATTACACCTCCCTAAGGTATCGAAAGATCAGAACTTGCTCCTTAACGCCCCAATTACGAAGGAAGAAGCTCTGGGCGCCCTTAAGGCTATGCCATCTGGTAAGGCTCCAGGCCCGGACGGTTTCGGATGCGAGTTTTATAAGGAATTTGGTCATATTCTTTTGGATCCCCTGCTGGCAATGCTTAATCACTCCGCTGAGGTGGGGATACTACCCCAGTCCCTACGGGACGCTAATATTTGCCTTCTCCTTAAGAAGGGTAAATGCCCTGAAAAGTGCGCCTCCTATAGGCCTATAGCCCTACTTAATTCGGACCAAAAGTTGCTTTCCAAGATCCTGTCCATGCGCCTGGAAAAAGTACTCCCTTTTATTATTAACGAAGATCAGACCGGTTTTATTAAGGGTAGGAACTCTACCGACAACATGAGACGGCTCCTCAATATCATCCAAATGACTCGTGAGACAGACCACCCCACGGTGGTTCTGTCTCTCGACGCGGAGAAGCAGTGGCGTTGCGCAATATGTCGGGGCCCCCCCGCAGGTCAGACCATGAGGCCCCGCCCACTCCCCTAAATCAATAATAAAGTGAGAGCAAATTCTAGACACATATTCGGTTGTCCCACGGTCTCCTCTATGGCCGTGAATATTTTCACGCAGATCGGAATCACGGCGCGCCCGTGGGACACTTTTCCGTTTCGGTGAGTTTATTCCACGCTTTCGGCTTTCCTTTTCTAAGCATTTTCGGGGCTACATGTGAATGAGTAAAAGTTGCGAGAAGCCCAGATGTACCCACGGTAGAAAGCTTGCGTGGAGCCCATAATAGGCTCACTTAATACAGCGTTTTTAAAATCACGCGAAATTTTCAGGGTCGCGAGCCGACCTTTTCCCCTCGTTTTCGATGATGGAAGTGATTTAGGAAAAGCTTCGGCACGCCGAGAGGTACCCGTGGATTTTATCTCGCGAGAATCATGTTACGAAATCTAAGAGGATAGTCTACAGTGGGGGCGGGGCCCCCTAAGCTCCGGGGCCCCCCCGCACTGCGGGGGGTGCGGGGGCCTCCGCTACGCCACTGCGGAGAAGGCATTTGACAGCGTAGAATGGCCATATTTATTTCTAACCCTCGCTGAATTTGGCTTAGGAGACACTTCTTTACAACTCGCGGATGTTGGCGGTCCTGACTAACGGACTTAGGTCTAACAACTTTCCTCTACAACGGGGGGATCCTCTTAGCCCTTTACTATTTGACATGGCCATAGAACCAATCGCACAGGCCGTAAGGCAGTCAGCCGAGATCTCAGGTATTAGAGTGGGCGAGAGGGAGCACAAAATCACTCTTTACGCGGACGACGTGCTGATCTTTATATCTAAACCTGACTCTTCAATTCCATGTCTAACCCGCATGATTTCCACATTTAGAACCTTCTCGGGGTACAAAATAAACTTTTCCAAATCCGAAGCAATGCCACTTGGGACACTCAAATCCATTCCGATCCTGCCTCAGCCCTTCCCATTTCGCTGGTCGCCCTCCGGCTTTGTTTACCTAGGAGTATTTGTGACACCCACCTATGATACATTGTTTAAGGCCAACTTTCCCCCCCTTTTAGACACCATAAGGGCAGACTTAGTTAGATGGGCCCCTTTACCGATCTCCAGGCTGGGTAGAATAGCCCTCGTCAAAATGAACGTACTCCCCAGACTATTATACCCTCTCCAAATGATCCCGGTGCTGCTGACAAGCAAGGTTATCAAGGTGCTAGAAGGCTGGCTAAGCTCATTAATTTGGAATGGGAAGAAACCGCATCTGAAAATGGCCAAATTACAGATGGATAGTGAAGATGGGGGTTTAGACCTACCTAATATTAGACATTACCAACTAGCAGCACACCTTAGGGTACTTGTCGGCTGGTTCAGATCAGACCCACTGTCCATCTGGCTGGACATTGAATCCTCGCAATCTAAGTCCCCCCTATGGAACCTACTATTTATCAAAGACTTTAAGTCTGTTAGGAAAATGTGCTCCAACCCCATCACACTATGTTCCTTCAAGGCCTGGAAGACTGTCCGTAAGGTGGAGGGCCGAGCCAAGCTGACCTCTCCTCTTACCCCGATCGTAGGCAATCCTGACTTTAAGCCAGACCAAATTGGCGGCGGCTTCAAGACCTGGCATAAGCAGGGCATAACTGATCTTGGCCACCTGTTTGATGGCCAGACCCTAATGTCCTTTACACAGCTGCAGCAGCGGTATGGCCTATTGAGAGCGGAATTTTTTAGATACCTACAAATTAGGCAGTTTATCACCAAGGACACCTCACTTTTAACTGACATCTCCACCTTGCAGGTGGAGAAAGCCCTCTCCTTGCAGATCCCCCAAAAAAAATATCAATCTTCTATAGTACTCTGAACCTTAATTCATCTTTATCTTCCTTTGTTACTAAACAGTCCTGGGAAAAAGACTTGGACATAGAAATCACACATGCAGACTGGCAGGATGCATGGATCTACGCAAAAGAAATCTCTGTTTGCAACCGCACCAAGGCTATCCAAGTTAGAATCTTGCACCGCATTCATATTACCCCCGCCCTTAAGAGTAAAATGGATCCCAAATACGTCCCCACTTTGCTTTACATGCAAGATAGAGAAACCACGTCCACTGCTTTTGGACCTGTGTAAAGCTTCAGAGCTATTGGTCCGACATCGTAGAGGAACTATCTGACATATTTCACACCCCCATCGAGCTGGATCCCGTCTGCCTTTTACTGGGCCTCCCAGATATTCACATTGCCAATTTCAAACATAAGAGACTGTTCAATTTGTTGACATTTGCTGCTAGAAAGAAGAACGGTGGGCTGAAGTTTGCTAGAGGCTTCCGTTAATGAAATGATTGATCTGGTTTTAGAGATTATATGTGACCAGGTATGGACTTCAGGGTCATGTTGAGGGATCTTCATTTTTTTTTTTTTTTTTTACATATTATGAAAGTACAGATTCATACCTTCAAAATAAGCCATCACTTGAACATTTTGGTGGGATACTTTGCAAGCTACTTCCTATGATTCATGGTGATTATCACAAAACGTATTCAGAGATAATAGCCTTCAAGAGACGAGCAGGCTATTCGGTGACAATAGTGAAACAACTACAACACTACCCAGAAGTCATTGTAATCCATGGCCCCCGTCTCTCTAGGGCAATTAACGTTAGGTTATGACTATAACCAAGTTCTGTTAGTATAGCGACGCTCGGCATCGCTCTCTGCACTATCTCGCATATGTGCACGCGCACTGAATAAAGACCACAAATGTACCTTTAATCCCAATATTCGTCTGACCACACCCCTATCAGCTTACCCATATAAGCAGGGGTGGGGCCACCCACTCGCCTCCTTCCCAAGCTTTCGCCACAAGGCGAGGTCAAAGGCTGCAGCGGCGTCGGATGCCGAGCGTCGCTATACTAACAGAACTTGGTTATAGTCATAACCTAACGTTCTGTTTCGTATTCGCTCTCGCTCGGCATCGCTCTCTGCACAAGGGAGGCCGAGCGAGAGCCAACGGCCGACAAATACACCCCGCTGACAGCCCCCCACAACCATCAGAACAGGGAGGGCCGAGCCCCCCCGACCCACCCTAATGGAGGGCACCCCCCCCTATTAGGGGCTTCACGGGAGGGCGACGGACCCGACCGTGCGAAGAGGCACTCAAGCAACTCAACGCACAGGGTGAGCAGACCGTGGCTTGACCCCACGACTACACACACGCACAACCCGCATGCCACCCGGGAACGAACGGAGGAACAACCTTGTTACTGCCCCCAGAATCACAGGGTCAAGGGCAAACCCAACCCCGTGGCAAGGCCGTAGCAGCGGAGCGCGAAGGAAGACCCAGACCCACCAAAAGGACTGGACTCCCTGGAATGGGGGCCCGGAGAAGTCCATGATGCCAGCATCAAGACCCCACCAGGTGGGCACGTAGTGCCCCGCCCCCCACATCGCCAGCGTATTCGGACAAAGGCCCCTCAGCCGAGCGGGCCCCGTCCCCCCAATAGTACACCGCCTGGCACACTGACCCTGCAACAGGCAGTCAGCATGGCCGTAAGCACACAAAAAAGGTTAACCAACGGAAGCAGGCAGCGCACTGGGGAAAAACCAGGCAACAGGCTATTAACCCTAGCCTGGAGACTGCGGACGAGACAGGCGCCAGAGGGGACAGCTGAACACAGCCGCCCCGGCGGAAGGAGCGTAAGCTGGCGGTGTTGCATGACCAAGCCTCCATTCAAAAACCCCCACCCAGAGGGGTCGAGGCAGAGAAGGCTGACACGATTGGCAGACGTCATGAACGTGCAGGGGCACCCTCAAACGGTGAACCCGGGAGTTGACACTGCTCCAACACACCAGGGAATCAACCACCTTGGTGTTACCCAATGCGGTGGTTGTTCCTATAACCCCTCAAGAAAAAACTCCAAAACACACCTGCGGGTATACACCGGCTATACCGCAGTACAAGTGTTTCAGTTTTCAAAAAAGGGTTAACCCAGGCCTACGGGTCGACGAAACATTACTTCGGACCGGGCCTGGTGGTACGGGAAGCACAGGGTCACCAGAGGAGGTCAAAAACCACCCCCACAGGCCCCTCTTTGCCATGCGTGAGAGAGGAGCGAAAAAGAATGGAGAACCAGCCCCTAAGCACACCGTACTTGGTATTCCCAGGCGGTCTCCCAACCAAGTACTAACCAGGACCAACCTGTGTAGCGGCCGAGATCCGACGAGATCGAGCGTGTACAGGATGGCATGGCCGTAAGCCATTACGACAGTGCTGAGTAAAAACATACCCAACCAGGGTCTCCATAGCGCTTAACCCTGTGACACCCGGACCGACCTGGCATTTTTCCCCCTGAAAAAAGCCCAAGTCCCTCAGGGTACCAGAACAGCAGATCTGCATCCCCGGCGGACAACGGGTTCAACTGATCCGGACCAGCGTGACCAGAACCAGTCCCGTGCCCTAACCACGCCGACATGCCTACTCCAGGAGAAAGGGCAGATATGCGTGTCGATCTTAACATGAAAAGAAGGCGCCACCCAGACGTTCGGGCGAACCGCGCCTGGTGGCCCACCCCAAGGGCGTGAGACCCCTCTACATATGTTCAGATCCATTCCATCATCATCCCCCAGACATGAACGAGAATCCGTCGAAAAACCAACCCAGGTCGTGGGATTTGGTCGTCGGGAGAGGAAAAACCCCCATCTAAGTTGCTTTATAAAAACGCCGTTTTAACCACAAGCAACCAAGGCGTGCCAGTCAGTCGCCTGTTTACAGCGAGCTAGCACTATACGTGCGTCGGGACACACCCCCATCAACAGGGCCGCCTCAGGGGGTGTGCGAGCAGTGCGGTCGCACAGGGCCTCGCGGGAAGGGGGGCCTCGCAAAAAAAAAAAAAAAAAAAAATTATATTTTTTATTTTTTATTTTTTTTATTTTTTTTGCGAGGCCCCCCTTCCCGCGAGGCCCTTTTTCATCACATACCTAAAATCTAGTTTTGCTTATATGCTTATATATTTCACATTAGACACGTTTGTAGAATGTGTCTGACTTGTTCCTGGGTCTGCACCTGGGTCACTATTGGAGCTCTGGTGCTCTGCAGCAGACATACTATTGGTTTCAACGAAGGGAGTGGTTACTTACATCATGTGTAGTACGCCGCCGGAAACTTAAACGAAGAAGAAGAAGAAGAAGAGTCAGCTGCGTTTGACTATTTCGCGCGTGCAGCTTTTGACTATTATGCTTAGTTATGCCAGCCAAGGTCGGTCATTATCAGTCGGTCAGTCACCAAGGAACGTTGACGAAAGGCGGGACAAATGGCCGGAGCCTTGTCATGATGCAGTCGGGATATAGCCATGATGATGTCGGCTAGTAGCTAGCTTAGCTAAAGGCTATCTAGCGTTAGCTAACCTAGAGACATGCAGCCAAGATGAAGAGGATGGTCGTTTGGCAGATGAACTTCGTCAACTCCACGCGGTTGTCTCCATCCTCTTGGACGTTTGGTGAGTTTTTAACCTATTCTATTAACTCTATTCTATTCCCGCCGTGGACATCGCTCTCTCTCTCTCTCTCTCTCTCTCTCTCTGGAGCTAAACTGGCCGACTAGCTATTGTAGTACTACTAGTAGCTAACGGTGTGTGCCTGGTGTCAGCACCTGGCTGTATGTAGCCGCATAGCTTGCTTCTGCGTTAGCTAATGGTTAGCGATAGCCTGGTTGAGCTAACTGTTAGCCAGTTAGCTGTTTAGCGTCGACGTTAACTGCCGGCTGCGCTCGGCTGGGAACGTTCGTTTGATGCTATCAGTTAGCCTTGAGTTAGCTGTTAGCTTGTGCTACGACCATTGACATTAGCCGTGAGAATAGCAGGGGGTTCTGGCACTCTGACTACGACATCATCTTTGACAGAAGATGTAGTCGGGCCTGCACCATGACAAGGCTCTGGCCATAGCTTATTTGTCCCGACAGCGAGAGGCCTTTCGTCAACGTGGAGACCTGTGTTGCGGCCTTTCGCCCTGCGTTCCTTGGTGCAGGTAAGATTAATGAAAATGTCATGACATTACCCCACTCTTCCTTCCTTCCCCTCCCGAATGTTTTGTTAATAACGATGTTTTTTTCCAGGCAAAACATATGCTACTTCACAACATTTGGAGATACGACATGTGCTGTGTGTGAATGTCTTGGTCGTTTGTGTAGCTTGGGTAGCGTTGGGCCGTTGGCCAAAGCTGTGTGTGGCCTGGTGTCACAGTACCTGGCTAGCCTATTTAGCTGATGTCGGCCATTGGCTCCTTGCTGCTTTGGTTTCTCTGGTATAGACCCTCTTCTCTTTGGATTTAAGTGTTGATCTTTGTCCTTTTGGATCTCTCATACATGCTCTCTCTCTAACACACACACACATGCTCTCTCTCTCTCTCTCTCTCTCTCTCTCTCATACATGCTCTCTCTCTAACACACATGCTCTCTCTCTCTCTCTCTCTCTTTCTAACACACACAGTCTGCCTATGGCGGCCTTTCTCGATGGCTAGGCTGTGCTCGCTGAGTCTGTACATAGTCAAGGATCTTCAGTCACAGTGCTCAGGTATTCTGCCACTGTGTACTCTCTGTTTAGGGCCAAATAGCATTTCAATTTCTTTCCAATGTGTCTCTCTCTCTCTCTCTCTCTCTCTCTCTCTCTCTCTCTCTCTCTCTCTTGGATTTAAGTGTTGATCTTTGTCCTTTTGGATCTCTCATACATGCTCTCTCTCTAACACACACACACATGACAAACACACATGTTCTCTCTCTCTCTCTCTCTTTCTAACACACACAGTCTGCCTATGGCGGCCTTTCTCGATGGCTAGGCTGTGCTCGCTGAGTCTGTACATAGTCAAGGATCTTCAGTCACAGTGCTCAGGTATTCTGCCACTGTGTACTCTCTGTTTAGGGCCAAATAGCATTTCAATTTCTTTCCAATGTGTCTCTCTCTCTCTCTCTCTCTGTACACTGTATATTGACTGTAGAACGGGAGCTCTCTCTCGCTCTCTCTTTTGCTATATGTTGACTGTATCATGCCCCGCCTCGGGCAGCGCTATTATTTAAGAATATGTTGACTGTATGAAAAAAATATATATATAAATAAAAAATAATTATATATATATATATATATATATATATATATATAATTATTTTTTATTTATTTTTTTTTTTTAACCTTTTGGGGGGGGGGGGGGGGGGGGGGGGCTCGCGTTAAATCTCGCACAGGGCCTCGCATTTCTCCCAGGCGGCCCTGCCCATCAATGAACAGGCTATTTAGACCTGTCATTGAATCCCCAAGGCGCCCAGGGGAACGACAAGAGGGGTGTGACACTTCCTAACTCCAACACTTTTTGAATAGAAAAGAAGGAAGCATCAACAGTATGTATCCCAGTCTACGCAGCCGGGGGTAAAACATTTTCACATTTTTACATCCCACCACCCTCCCATAGGAAGGAGACGGGGATCCCCAGAGAGACTTCCCACGCGAGCTGTACAGATTGAAAAGAATATATTGCACCTTGAGCCATGTAAAAAATTGGTTTTAGGGCTCTCCGGGGAAGAGGCACTGAACCCATACACACTCAATAATCGAATTGAATCGAATACATATACAATAGAATAGGACACCTTCTAGAGGGTCCACTCACTTTGACAATCTGAGGAGGAAGGCTCTGTACTCTGATGGAGGCTCCCTCACATGGAAAGGAGGAGTCCGAACTCACAGAAGGCCCGAAAAGGCGCTTGGTGAGGAGGAGCCCTGACCACCCCCCCGAAACAGATCCATCACATGGACCTGAACAGCACACGGAAGTCCTACCAACAGAGACGCGCACGGTGACGTACTCTATGGCGGGGGAATTTCTGCGGTGCACACGCCCAATATACCAGGCCGTGGGACCAGGAAACTCCCTCCCCCGTAACGTGCCGAACCGCAACGTGACAGGAACCTTGAAGGACAGGGGGTGTACCCCTGACCGACAGAACAAGGGGGAGAGGAAAGGTTACCAGTTCACCCCTTTACGACCCCACACCCATGATACGATGTAATGACAAAAAGAGAATATGACACAGTCATAGTCAGCTCTATGAAGCGTTTGACAGGTCCACACAGCGCATGAGCCAACCTGCTATCTGATTTTTACTAAGGAAAAAAAACACAGAATAGAGAGGGCTCTCTAAGAGCCCCAGTCCAACATACACATGTGCTTCTGTGGCCAGTCCAACCCAGTTGTAGGTCACATGACACACACAACCCATCATCACCTAAAAATAAAAAAAATGTCAAAAACACTCTACAGAGGAACGCCGTTTTTCATAATGAGATAATACATAATTCTCGATTAGTATCGGCCACAGGCCTTGCTAAGCACACACGACAGCGACCAAACAATCTTTTCTTTTTGGAAAATAAAGTTTCTCCAGCAGTTTTAGCACAACCTCAGCAATCAAGCTAAGGGTTACATCGCATCCCTACCACACAAAAGACACAATTTAGTGCACAACATGTCTGATAGGAGGATGAAAAAGTCCCCAGGGAACCGGGGGGAAACACAATCCTCTTATTTTACCCTTAATACGGCCAGTTAAAACAGGAAAACCTGTTAATATGTGAACACACTGTTCATTGTCATCACAGGCTGAGAAAAGAACATTCTTTTACTCACTTGTCACTAAGCATAGCTTCATAGGTTAGTTACCTTAGTTGTGAGTACACGGTACATATAAACACCATGATGTTTCTCACACAACAACCAGATCATTTTCACATCTGTAACAACAACCCGATTTGCACGGAGAAGCTAACTGCCAGTGACAAAAACAGTTCACACATAACTCGCGTCGTATCCTAAATGCATTGCAGCAACACACGTTTTGGGAAAACATCGTTATTCACAAAACATTTAGAAAAGTAAAACCAGAAGACGTGTTATAAGGTCTGGTCAAACCTTGTCCTACCCGGAACGTAGATCAGCGAAGTGCAGACTCAAGACCCCGTAGACAACACAGCCGATCCTGTGTTACTCGAACTGGGCAGCGTCGTCGCTCCAACCAGTCGCTACAGTCCTCTTTGTTGACGCAATCCCCGTCCAGGCTCAGGGCAGGGTCGACGAACATCCCCTGTCAAGGATGACGTCGTAGTCAAGAGTGTAAAACATGTTATAATCAAAGCACGTTCAACAGAATAGCATTAAGCTAACGGCCGCTCCAACCGTTCGGGCGCTACTGCCCCTGCTCGCGAGACGCCGAGCTAACGGCGCACGCGACCAGAAGCGAGCTCGCGGCGGCGTGCGAGGAGCTGAAGCTACCCCGTGCCAGGCCTTGGCCTATAGCAGCAAGCTAACGTTACCTAGTGATCACGACATGCTAGCGCTGCAGCTAACAGCTGACTGGCTAACAGTAGGCCCAACCTAAGTAGGCCATGCAGCGATCCCAGCAGGCTAACGCAGCAGATAACAGCTGACTGGCTAACCGTAAGCTAAGCAGCTATCACCTGAACATGTATACAATGACATAACACTCACCCAAACAGGCCGCCGTTCTGAACCTCTCCTCACTTTTTAAGAGAAAAGAGAAACAAGATGTCAACACTGCTTTACAACGGTGATTTTACCAACACTCGACGGAATCAGCACAATACCAAACTGGCCTGTGTAGCTGACTTGAACATGGATCTGCCACTATCGCACATCCATGCACATATCTCCTCGTGAAGGAATACTCTCATTTGGATATGAAAGAAGGGGCTTAACACGGGACAGAGAGATATCCACTCGTCCAGAACACACAGGGATCATCAGTGTTAATGGTCGTGGCCCACTAGTTAAACTAAAATGGCTTCAGACCAAGGTCTTCTGTCGTCTAGGAGACTGAACAAAGGACCCTAGCCTGGGGCCGGTTTTCATAAACATTGTCAAGTAGCCCCCATAGCACTAACAGACAAGTGAAGCCTGCCAGCAAACATAACTCACCAGAACCAGGACCCCACCGCGTCTCACAACAGCGGCGCGTCCTACAGCCCAGCTGTGCCTTTACCGCAACCAGCACACAGCAAGGACTGCAGTTGGAAAAGCATGTAGCGGCACGAACTCCCAATACGAAAACCGGTGGAGGATTTTTAGAATGATCATCATCTTCCAGACACTCCAGTACGAAGACAATATCGCCGTATTTTCTCAAAAATAGTGAGAGAGAAAATAAAGATATGATGTCAACGTATCCTTGTTTCCCAAAGCTGCTCCTAATCCTTTCTTCCAGCATGGTGTCAAGTGTGGGGATCTACCGAGGCACTTCTTCCTTGTGGTGAAAGCGAGAAGGAGGCGAGTGGGTGGCCCCACCCCTGCTTATATGGGTAAGCTGATAGGGGTGTGGTCAGACGAATATTGGGATTAAAGGTACATTTGTGGTCTTTATTCAGTGCGCGTGCACATATGCGAGAGCGATGCCGAGCGAGAGCGAATACGAAACAGAACACCTGGCAGCTTTCCAGTCTGAGGCTCTTTGTTATTACAATGAGTCTGGTGACTGCAAACACAACACCCAGA
The DNA here is from genome assembly GCF_963971535.1 of Notolepis coatsorum. Classification (NCBI taxonomy): domain Eukaryota; kingdom Metazoa; phylum Chordata; class Actinopteri; order Aulopiformes; family Paralepididae; genus Notolepis; species Notolepis coatsorum. The sequence continues at coordinate 42,840,681 of NC_140169.1, read as the reverse complement.
GGAAAAAGGAAAAGTCATGATAGTTTATTAAAAAATTAGTGTGGTAGTGAAAGGTTAACCTTCTGTAGTGTGGTAGTGAAAGGTTAACCTTCAGTAGTGTGGTAGTGAAAGGGTTAACCTTCTGTAGTGTGGTAGTGAAAGGTTAACCTTCTGTAGTGTGGTAGTGAAAGGGTTAACCTTCTGTAGTGTGGTAGTGAAAGGTTAACCTTCTGTAGTGTGGTAGTGAAAGGTTAACCTTCTGTAGTGTGGTAGTGAAAGGTTAACCTTCTGTAGTGTGGTAGTGAAAGGGTTAACCTTCTGTAGTGTGGTAGTGAAAGGTTAACCTTCTGTAGTGTGGTAGTGAAAGGTTAACCTTCTGTGGTGTTGTAGTGAAAGGTTAACCTTCTGTAGTGTGGTAGTGAAAGGGTTAACCTTCTGTAGTGTGGTAGTGAAAGGGACCCTGATAATAAACAAGAGACAAATCAAGTTTCAAGATTTTATTAGCATTTAAAATAACACGAGATAAAAATAGACATGCTAAAGTCAATGTTCAATGTTCTGATGGCCTCTCCAGAAGCATTTAGATGTAAATACATGTAGTGTGGTAGTGAAAGACACAACAACTAGGTTAACCTTCTGTAGTGTGGTAGTGAAAGGTTAACCTTCTGTAGTGTGGTAGTGAAAGGTTAACCTTCTGTAGTGTGGTAGTGAAAGGTTAACCTTCTGTAGTGTGGTAGTGAAAGGTTAACCTTCTGTAGTGTGGTAGTGAAAGGGTTAACCTTCTGTAGTGTGGTAGTGAAAGGTTAACCTTCTGTAGTGTGGTAGTGAAAGGTTAACCTTCTGTGGTGTTGTAGTGAAAGGTTAACCTTCTGTAGTGTGGTAGTGAAAGGGTTAACCTTCTGTAGTGTGGTAGTGAAAGGGACCCTGATAATAAACAAGAGACAAATCAAGTTTCAAGATTTTATTAGCATTTAAAATAACACGAGATAAAAATAGACATGCTAAAGTCAATGTTCAATGTTCTGATGGCCTCTCCAGAAGCATTTAGATGTAAATACATGTAGTGTGGTAGTGAAAGACACAACAACTAGGTTAACCTTCTGTAGTGTGGTAGTGAAAGGTTAACCTTCTGTAGTGTGGTAGTGACGAATAAAAAAACGGATAAATAGTTTTTTTTACCATATTTCTACACATTTCGCTGCCACATTACAAATTATGAAATCTCGACGAAATACCTCTGAATAAGAATTAAAAAAAATTTAAGATTCGATGACTAATTCGGCCAGAAACGGCTTTGAGGCGAAGCGTTACTAAGCGCTTCTGTAGTGTGGCAGTGAAAGGGTTACAACATCTCTCCAGCCTCGCGCTGCAGCAGCAGCAGCTCTTCAGCGTTGCTGTCAGTGATTATAGCCCGCATAACGTCTGCGTTGTCTTCTTCTTCTGAACCAGAATCTGAGTTTCTTTTTGGATTTTTATTCTGCACAAAGAAATCCGCGTTACTAAGCGCTTCTGTAGTGTGGCAGTGAAAGGGTTACAACATCTCTCCAGCCTCGCGCTGCAGCTGCTGAGCAGTGCACCAAGCCGCGCGATTGGACATTTGTAACGTCGACACAGCCAAGCTTTCAACAGTGTTATTTAGATGTATTTACCCATTAGGTTGGAAAAAATGCACCCTAACGAAATTAGTTCGCTCATAAAATTCTAACTGTGTTTTAATGGTTTTTAATTAAGTTAAAACATGCGTTTTATAACGGGTCAAGGCCTCTTTTTTTATCTTTTTTTTAGACACTGCGTTACGTTGCTTATAACTTATAACATTAAGATAGTGTATTAATAGTGTGTTATTCTCTCTCTGAGAAAGGAGAGCTAAATAATGACGTCTGTGTGTTGACACCTATTAAGTACAAGTACTTGCTACCTGGACAGGCCCACAGCCCGCTCGTGTAGTTTTTTCTCCTCACTTGAAAGAAAATTTGTGGAACTATTATAGCAATAATTACCTCATTTACAAGTTGTATTTAAGTTTGCAACTAAGGGCAAATAAGGGAACAGATTAACGACAATTCAAATATGTAAAAAAAATCAAGATTTCGATTTTTGGGATTTTCTGGACAGCAAGACATTTTGTTCATTTCAGAGCACCTCCCCCCTTGCGCATCAAATCGGGTTTGGTCACGGCGAGTCACATATGTTATTGTAATATGAACTACATAATATACTATAATAACACATTTCCGTTTGTTGGCAACGGTTTTTGGGTCATATCTTTATGAAAATGAATGTGTTGATAAGATAAAAACTACCTACGTTTGTGAAAAGGGGCGTTGCTGCGGAACCAATCAAAACGCGTTACAACGTCAGGTGACTTGATTTCTCCCAATGACATTCCTCAAGCTCCGGAAACTAGGAAGTAAAATTGCGACTCGTCTGTTGACAACACTGGATTTAGCTCTGCATCGGTAAGCTCTCAATTCATATACATTACTATTGAAATGCATTTTTACTTAACTTTACAGCATTATTCAAACGTGATAGGAAGTTATGAGTCATCAGCTGTTTATATGCAGTCCGTTTTGACTTCCGATTACACATTGGAAAATGTTGTAGCCAGCTCACATAGACTAATGTTACGTTAGCATTTTAACTTTCTCAGATAGCAATCTAACATTATGTTAGTGTAAATCAAACAACTCTAACCCAATACTAATAATAGTAACTTGTTTCACATTCTTGCTGTGTGTTACACTATGGTATAGCGGTCTATGTTGTTGCCTGTGACGTTAGAAGTTGTCACAACCGTTACATATGTACAAAATATACTGTCTCATAAATATACTCTTCCAATATATAAATATACAAATAAATATATTGTTTTAGATGCTGTTGTCACTATGAATTACAAATGAGGGGCCCTGATGTAAACAGGACAAACGTCTTTCTCTGGTCTGCATCCCCTTAACAATAGTTTGATATTGGATGGTCCCTGTGCTGTTGTTTACTGTCTATCTGTATGTCATGTATGTAATATGTTATGATGAATTGAAAATGGGGGACCCTGATGTAAACAAGATGAAAGTCTTTCTCTGGTCTGCATCCCATTAACAATTGTGTGTATTGAGCTGTACTGTACTGTACCCATTCTGCAATCTGTTAATATGATGAATAACGTTATCTATTGTAGTAACAATGTTCCAAAATGTATTGATTGTTTTTCTGTTTCGCCAGATGCTCAACCCTGGACCACACAACAGATATATTCTAGGCCTAATCTAACCCTAGCCTGAGAGTTCTATAGTAATCATGCAAGCTCAAAGATTGAGCTCTTGAGGTGACTGGCCCTGCTCTATATCAAGAACCATTATCAGAGTGGCAACTGCAGGACCTGTATTTCCCAAAACAATGAATATCATGATTGAATGAGAGGCCATGGTAAACAGCACTGTAACTGAGGGGTACAATTCCCTGACTGTATTACTAGATATGATACTTACTACCACTACCTTTGTACTTAATATTCGGCCACCCAGTACTCGGCATAAATATATTATGATGAACACTGTCACGTAGATGAAACGGATCCAACACAAATGTACGAATTAGAAATAGGTCTTTATTTCTACACAGCGATGGTGTGTAGAGCAAGCACTTAATCAAATCAATCACATTTATGAATGGGAATTAGTATGCACTTTTATGGCAAGAGTATTCGTCGGTATATCAATAGAGAATGTCCAATCTCTGAAGGCGCAGGTGGTACATATACGACCTGGAATAGTTAAGGAATAACAGCAATGATACTTTAATGATTATAGACTGGATACACTAGGGGGGGTTAATCCGGTCGCTTGTAAGCCGACAGGAGTAGGAAGGGGGGGGGGGGTAGAGTCCGGCTGCCTCATCCGGCCAAGGGTATCCCAGGTGAACCCACTGTAGTGCCGTTCAATGCGCCGGCGATCCTTGGACCGCAGATGAAAGCAGATGGACTCTTTGTGGGCCGGCGTCCTCCGGTCCACGGAGGAGAGACGTGAAGCGACCTCGTCTTGCAGAGCGTCTCCTCACCTTGCGTCCTCTCCAGGGGGGGGGGGGGTTCCAACACACGGCAGTGTCGGGGGTCTTTATCCATGGAATAATCAACGTATACAAAGCATAATCCGTGCCTGGGAAGGCGGGCTGTCGTCGGTAGAATAATCCGGTATACAGGTCCACTCGCTCGTCGGCTCTGGGGCTCCTCGGGTGCAATCTCACATGGGGTCGATCATCCTGGATAAGCAGCCAGTTTTCTGCCCGAAACGATGGGGTACTGACTACGGTAGTATTCTCACCGCACGAAGCACTATATATTAACAGACTATTATTAGCTTAATAGACTACGTCCAACTCGACGATATAGTGCCAAATATGACTATTCAAATATTAATATACACGATGTCTCAATACCGATGGTAGGCCGAACTTGGCCTTACTCCCACACGTGGCGTCGCGGGGAGGCTTTACGTCTGTCACTCTATTGGAGGGTAAGAAACTGGACTGAAAAAGGAAGTCCTACTTTAGTAGCGCAGTATATATACGCACTATGAACAAATAGTCCCATTAGTGGTGCGGTAGCCAGATTCCTACGCGGAACTAGGACTTGTTCGTACATGTTGAGCGGTACGTTTGAACTGGGTCTGGGGGGTATGGCAGCCTGGCACCAAGGTCTCGACCAATAGTAGAATGGAGACTATTATGGGATGTTCAGTAGGCTAGAATGGATATTCAATGCATATTGTACAAGGAATATACAAGGGATATCAGGGAATATTAGAGAATATACAAATACAATTAAATATATATATATAATAAATATATATATTCGGTTTAATCTGGCCCTTCACAACAGCCACCCCCTGATTGGTCCCAGACCTAATCAGTTAAGCAGAGACAGATTAATCGCGTTGTCTATTTACACATAAGGGTTTGCTGTAGGGGTCAGTCAACTTCACAAAGTCATAGGGTTATAGGGTCATGGTCATCATCGATTGTGTCTGGGAGTCGGGGCAGTTCTATGAGCCTCGCCACGGGACGGGTGTAAGTGCGACCCTGGACGAGCACTTCAGCTGCTCGGACCTTGCCGTCGGCACCGGTGATCACTTTGCTTACGCGGCCGGCCGGCCACATAGCTCTGGGCAGTGATTGATCAATAATCATGACGACTGTTCCTTCTGTCAAACTGTCTCTCTCCTCCACCCACCCCTGGCGGGTCTGTAGAGACGGCAGGTAGTGCAGTAGGAAACTGCTCCAAAACCCGTCGGCTAATACTTGGCTGTACCTCCACATTCGTCGGCCGTTCGCTTCTTCAGGCCGGTACATTGTCTGGGGTAATGCAGGATCTAGCCGCCCCATCAGGAGTGTGTTGGGGGTAACTGGGTCGATATCCGCCACATCACTGGAGACATATCCGAGGGGCTTCGAGTTAAGTACTCCCTCAATCTCCGTGAGGACTGTCATTAGGACTTCTTCCGCCACAGTCTGGGCCCCAAGTACTGCGTACAGGGCTGTCTTTATGGAGCGCACTTCTCGTTCCCAAGTGCCACCGAAGTGGGGTGCGTTTGGGGGGTTGAATTGGAAATCAACCTGTGCTGGAGCGAGGTGGGTCTTAAGTTCTGGGCCCATAGCTTGGAAGCTCTCTCTCAGCTCTCTTTCGCCGCCTTTGAAGTTTGTCCCATGATCGGACAATAGGGTAGACGGTCTTCCTTTCCGTGATGTGAATCTACGGAAGGCCATAAGGAATGAGTCTGTGCTCATGGTCGGGAGAAGCTCGATGTGTATCGCTCTGGTGGTCATGCATTTGAATACAATACCCCACCGCTTCTCGGTTCCTCTTCCTTTCTTTATGTGCAGCGGGCCAAAGCAGTCCATACCCGTTGAGTGGAATGGCTTGTCACCGATTCGGAGGCGACATGGAGGAAGGTCAGCCATCCTTGGTATGCTGGGCTGCGCGCGCCACTTGCGGCAGTCTAGACATGTTCGCTGGAAGCGTCGTACCGCCTCTCTTCCTTGTAGGATCCAGTAACGACATCTGATTTCCGCGAAGACTCTTTCTGCTCCTGCGTGATGTACATCCTCATCGTATTTCTTTATAATCAGCTCTGTGACCTTGTGTCGGCTGTTCAATACGATCGGGTATTTAATGTCATCCGGTAGATTGGGGGCTCTGCGTAGGCGACCACCCACTCTGATGAGGGTATGAGCGTCGCTCTCGGGGGCCAGATGAATTAATCTGCTGTCGGATGGGACGGGCTTTCCTCCCTGTAGACAGGCCAATTCATCGGGGAACGAGTCTCTCTGGGCTCGCTGCAGTAGAAGCAATTCTGCTTCCTCGTAGTTAGCTGCTGACATATCAGCGGGGGACTTGCACTCCGGGTGGTACCGCAGGAATGTTCTTTGTTGTGCACTCTCTATGGACGTGCAATCGTCTATGTTAGGGTCGGTGGAGGCTACGGTGCTCAATCCACAGAACACAGACTTCTTATTTTCCACCTCCTCTGGACTTGCTTCCCTCGGGATAGGCATGGGCCACTGTCCTTCCGGGAGTCTTAGGAATGCGGGGCCGTCACTGTAAGCATTGTGACGGGTGAGGTCATCTAGGGGCATTCCCCGGGTGATGACGTCAGCTGGGTTCTGTTTTGTATCAACGTAGCGCCACTCTGTTTCTCCGGTTAACTCTTCGGTTAAGTCTTGAATCTCGGTGACTCTGACTCCCACGAAGACTTTGTACTTGCATGAGTCCGATTTGATCCAGGCGAGTACTGTCGTGGAATCTGACCACAGGATTGTTCTAGACACCGGTATGGTGAGCTCACGTTGGATGAGCGTGGCTAGGTGCGCTCCGGCTAGGGCTGCGCAGAGCTCTAGGCGTGGGATAGATTGTTGCTTGCGTGGGGCTATTCTCGAGCGGGCGAGGACAAATGCTGTGTAGATCTCTCCCCCCTTTTCTTGGGCCCGCAAGTAGGCTACTGATCCGTATGCGACCTCTGAGGCGTCACTGAAGACGTGTAAGTCCATTTTACATGTCTCTGGCCTCACCGTGGGTGGGAAGTAGCTTCGGCGCATGTTAACGCCTGGGAGTGAGTGGAGCTCCATCTCCCACTCTCTCCAGGTGGATGCAAGGTGTGCGGGAATGGGGTCGTCCCAGCCCTGGTCCTTGTCCCACAATGCTCGTACAATCATTTTTGCCCTGGTGGTGTACGGTAGAATACATCCTAGCGGGTCATATTGTCGGGCGAGTGTTGTGTACACACTCCGTCTGGTGGTCGGCGCCGCCGCCGGCCTTCCCTGCTCCGTAGTCAGGGGCTTGTGTCTGTAGTGAAGCGAATCTGTTTTGAATCGCCACACCAATCCCAGGGTCATCTCCTGGGCTTCTCCCGGGATTGTAGCCATCCAGGTCTCGCTGCTGGCTGCCTTGTCCTCGGAGGAGAGGCTGCGCAGTACTTGCGGATCGCTGCTGGCCCACTGCCTGAGATCAAAGCCGCCTTTGATCAATGAGGCGCGGAGTTTAATCAGGAGAGCCTCGGCTTCTTCCTGGGTTGAAAGGCTTTGTAGACAGTTGTCTACGTAGAAGCTGTTCTTTACGCTGTATCGGACCTCTTCGTCCGCTGCTGGGTCCTCTGCTACATGTTTCTGTAGTGCAAATGTAGCACAGCAGGGGCTGCACGTCGTTCCGAAGGGGAGGACTTCCCATTGGTAGATGGCTGGGTGCTCATCTCCTGGCTTCTCTCTCCATAGGAACCGTAACAGGGGCTTGTCCTCCTCTACTAATCTCACCTGCAGGAACATTCCTTTAATGTCCCCGCTGATGGCCACCTTTTCCTGGCGGAAGCGGAGTAGAACGCCGAGTAGGGAGGGGCCGAGTGTGGGACCGGGCAGTAACTCTTTATTCAGATTTTGGGATCCGATCTGGTAGCTGCAGTTAAATACTATGCGGTCTTTACCGTTGTGATGGACCTTGTGGTGAGGCACGTACCACGATTCAGTGGTCTGGTCAGCCTCTTTAATGTCCATCTTTGTGACGTGTCCCGCTGTGATGAGCTTCTCAATCTCAGCGCGGCATACACTCTCTTGGGCGGGGTTCTTGGCTAAGCGCCGCTCCGTGTTCAGCAGGTACCGTTCTGTGGCGTCTGTCTTGGCGTGGAAAGTAGGCATTCCTTCTCGCCGCAGGAGTGGCGTGGCGTATCTCAACACGCCGTTGACCGGGACTCTCTTGGTCCCTGTCTCGAGGAGGTGAATGGCGTAAATGTCATCTTTAGAGCGAATGTCTTTCTTTCCGTTCTTAAAGGGCATTTGTTCCACGGTCCATAACCGCTCTACGTGTTGCAGGAGTGCGGTTTCTCCCTCTGTGACTCGGGAGTGGAGACATCTAGTGGCTGTACTTCGGTTGAGAGATTTGGCGAGCGGGCCTTGGAGAGTCCATCCCAAACGGGTCTCGACTGCTGCAGGACAGCCTCGGGGTCCGGTATGAACCCGGTCTATCGGGACAATGAGGTCTGCATGGTCGGAGCCTATCAACAGGGTCGGCATAGCATTGTCTATGAGCGGGATCGGTAACTTGCGCAGATGTGCATATTTCTCCATCAGCTTGGCGACGGGGTATGTGTACCGCGACAGTCCTATTTCTTGGCTGGTGAAAGCGTCTGTAATCTGGTACCGTCGCTCAGGCTGGCCGCTTGCTGCGATAGAGAATGAGACATTCTCGCCCTTTATCGTCTTCAAATCTCGTCTTATTGTCCGAATTGTCATTTGGGTTTCGCTTCCCCGCAGCCCTAGCTGGGCCGCAGCGGAGGCGAGCAGAAGGGTCTTCTCTGACCCGTCATCGAGGACGGCGTAAGTGTCCAGGACTTTATTCTGGTAGCTTAGTGTCACACGCACTACTTTTAGGAGTACTCGGGCTCCACTGCTGCTGCCGGGATCGATGTACATGACGCTCGCTTTGCTGCTGGATGGTGCGGGTGAAGGGCGCCGTCTGTTACTGTCGTGAAGTATGTCCAGATGGGCTCCATCGCACTTGGTGCACCTTTTCTTTAAGCGGCATTCGGCTGCCATGTGTGAGCGCGCACAGCGAAAACAGCGCTTGTTGGACTTTATCCATTGACTTGCTTCCTCCGCGTTCAGCTTGGGGAAGGAGTCACATTGCGCTAGCCAGTGTTCTTTCTCACAGTAGGGGCACACTATCTTCCACTTCTCCGTTCTGGAGGGGGTACTGTGGCTCCTGCTGCTCTGTACTGACTCCGATTGGTGCATCACAGTCACCGATCTTCTTCCATGATTTAGTCGTCTGGTTCCTTCTCTGGAGCCAGGGGTGCTCCGTCCGAATGTATCTAGCCGTAGGCTGCTGACTTCTCTCGCCAGGAAGTCTGCTAGATCGAGGAGGTTCGGTTCAGGGCCATTCGGGTCTCGGTGGTCTCTCTGCCGCCTAAAACGCTCCTGTCGAGCGGGCGGCAGCTTCTCCAAGATCCTTTCCACATTTGAGTTGGCGTAAAGTTCATGCCTCCCCTTCTCTCTCTGCGCTCCCAACATCCTTACCAGGGACTGCACTCTGATGGACAGGTCGTCCAGTGCTCGATTGTCTATTGCTGGGGGTAAGCGGTCGATGTGTCGGATCTCCTGGATCACGTAATCCCATATGCGCCCATACCTCTGGTCCAATGCTACCAGCGCTGCTGTGTATGGGGTGGTGGAAGTCGCGTAGGCGAGCGCTATATTATGTGCGCGGGGTACCTTTAAGTGCTTCAGTAGGATGGCGTATTTATGGCGTTCATCCAATACATCCACCAACATGGTCTCCAGACACATGCGGAGTTCTGTATACTGGGCCCGGTTCTCTTGGGTGAAGTCGGGTACCATAGGCGTGCCAATGTATGACGCTGACTGTGGATACATCGGCGAGCGTTGGGGGAGAGGCCTCCTAGGCGAGTCTCCTCCCGCTCCTTGGTATGGGCTGGTACCGGCAGTGTACCATGGCCCGCTTGTCCAGGTGCTGTTCCTCGGTGCGGGTCGTGCGTCGTGCTCACCCGTGTATAGAGTCGGGGGTCTGTAGCGCAGCTCCGCGGGAGTATAGCCTGGGCTGTACCGGACATCCTGGTCCGGTAGAGTACTGTGCTGTCGTCGGGCGTGGTTCTCCTCCTCTTCCTCTTCGTCTTCAGTTAGGTCATCCAGTGCTTGTAGTCTCTGGTTTAGCCTCTCCACAGGATATGCTGCTCCTTCCCGGTTGCTAGGTCTCGCTTGGACCGGTGGGGGGAGGTGGTCTGTGGGGGGTATAGACCTCGTCTGTTGGTCAAGTTCAGGGTTGTTTACTCGGCTAGGGGATGCCGCCCTGGAGGTGTGTCTAGACGAGTTCCTGGAGCCTCTGGCGGAGGGAGAGGGTGTTGTCCGTCTGATCAGCTGTTCTATTAGTTGCGCTTGCTGTCTGTCGCGCTCTGCGTCCCGTAGAGCACCAGCAGCTGCTCGCTGGCTGTCTGCTCGGTCTCGGGCCACATTCTCTTCCCTCTGAATGCGTCTTATTTCTAGACGTATATGCTCTTCTTCGCTCCGCTGCTGGATCTGCAGTCGGTCGCGTTCAGCAGCGGCGTTCAGGCTGATGAGGAAGGCCTGCTGTAGGGTCCTCTCTGCCTCGCTGGGAGAAGGCGGTTGTATAGGGGAGCCTTCCCTCGGGGTACTCCTTGCGGAGCCTTGGAGCTCTATCTCCACGGTGCTCTCCCCGTCTTCTTCCGTGCCGAGTTCTCTCTCGGTAGCGTTGTATTCCTCCCGGGACTCATCGGGGACTACTTCTTCAGTACTGGCGGGGTGTGAAGTCATGTCTGGTTCCCACTGGTCCCCACCGTGAACTTGGTCAGTTACATTAGAACCCGTAGGGGCCTCTATGGTCGGGGTAGTCTGGGCGTTGGGGTTAGACATACTTTTACTTTCTAGTTTTACCGCGTTTACTGTTAGTAGAAGACTAGGTTGTTGACTGACAGCGTAAGCCTCTAAGTACTGAGGGAGCCGTCGTTCGCGCTGCGGGCGTTGGTTAGGAGGATCGTTTCGTGGAGTGTTCATCATAGGCCATTTCAATATTAATAACACTATATTAATATTACACTAATTACCCTCCGGCTCGAAGGACCAATTGTAACTGAGGGGTACAATTCCCTGACTGTATTACTAGATATGATACTTACTACCACTACCTTTGTACTTAATATTCGGCCACCCAGTACTCGGCATAAATATATTATGATGAACACTGTCACGTAGATGAAACGGATCCAACACAAATGTACGAATTAGAAATAGGTCTTTATTTCTACACAGCGATGGTGTGTAGAGCAAGCACTTAATCAAATCAATCACATTTATGAATGGGAATTAGTATGCACTTTTATGGCAAGAGTATTCGTCGGTATATCAATAGAGAATGTCCAATCTCTGAAGGCGCAGGTGGTACATATACGACCTGGAATAGTTAAGGAATAACAGCAATGATACTTTAATGATTATAGACTGGATACACTAGGGGGGGTTAATCCGGTCGCTTGTAAGCCGACAGGAGTAGGAAGGGGGGGGGGGGTAGAGTCCGGCTGCCTCATCCGGCCAAGGGTATCCCAGGTGAACCCACTGTAGTGGCGTTCAATGCGCCGGCGATCCTTGGACCGCAGATGAAAGCAGATGGACTCTTTGTGGGCCGGCGTCCTCCGGTCCACGGAGGAGAGACGTGAAGCGACCTCGTCTTGCAGAGCGTCTCCTCACCTTGCGTCCTCTCCAGGGGGGGGGGGGTTCCAACACACGGCAGTGTCGGGGGTCTTTATCCATGGAATAATCAACGTATACAAAGCATAATCCGTGCCTGGGAAGGCGGGCTGTCGTCGGTAGAATAATCCGGTATACAGGTCCACTCGCTCGTCGGCTCTGGGGCTCCTCGGGTGCAATCTCACATGGGGTCGATCATCCTGGATAAGCAGCCAGTTTTCTGCCCGAAACGATGGGGTACTGACTACGGTAGTATTCTCACCGCACGAAGCACTATATATTAACAGACTATTATTAGCTTAATAGACTACGTCCAACTCGACGATATAGTGCCAAATATGACTATTCAAATATTAATATACACGATGTCTCAATACCGATGGTAGGCCGAACTTGGCCTTACTCCCACACGTGGCGTCGCGGGGAGGCTTTACGTCTGTCACTCTATTGGAGGGTAAGAAACTGGACTGAAAAAGGAAGTCCTACTTTAGTAGCGCAGTATATATACGCACTATGAACAAATAGTCCCATTAGTGGTGCGGTAGCCAGATTCCTACGCGGAACTAGGACTTGTTCGTACATGTTGAGCGGTACGTTTGAACTGGGTCTGGGGGGTATGGCAGCCTGGCACCAAGGTCTCGACCAATAGTAGAATGGAGACTATTATGGGATGTTCAGTAGGCTAGAATGGATATTCAATGCATATTGTACAAGGAATATACAAGGGATATCAGGGAATATTAGAGAATATACAAATACAATTAAATATATATATATAATAAATATATATATTCGGTTTAATCTGGCCCTTCACAACAAGCACAGTGAATAAACAATGTGCAGTCCCCTTATATATATATATATTCTTCTGGATAGAAGTGGGGCCAGGCTAATCTGCAAGAGCTCAACTTTTGAACAAGGATGGTCATCCTCTCACATAAGCTGTCCGGGGACGACTCACACAGCTCTCTACTCTCTGGGCCCTGGACTGGACACCCCTCCACTGTACTAGTTACACATTACACACATACAAATGACAATAACACTATGTAACAACCATCAAATGCACTCACAGCACACACATCCACACGCACACACTCACTTTAAACAAACAACTCACTGCAGCACCCACTTTAGAACACCTAAACACACGTTATATTTATTGGCAAAGAATTTGCACTACAACCCATACCTCATTACACCTTACTGTAAATTGTACCTAAATTGTACCTCATCCCATTTCTGCATTGTACTGTATAGTATATTGTATTGTAACTCAGTTACTTTTCTACTCTGCATTGTACATTGTATGTATATATTGAACACTTGTCTACGTACTTGACTTCTATTTTATACTTATCTATTTTTATCTAGCACAATCTCTGGAGCAAAACAGAAAGAAGCATTTTATATAAAAGTATTCTGTATTTCTGTATGTATGACAACTAATAAAGAAACTTGAACATCAAAAAATCAATATTCTGTTCTCTATGCCAGGCTAGATCTGACCTTGACTCATGTTACAGGATTAATACACATTTTCTTACACCCATATTGCTAGTTTTCACCTGAAGGGAAAATTACAGGGCCAGTCCAGTAAAAAAATACATTAATCATGTATCATTATGTTTAAAATAAATAGCATTTTGGTACAATCCTTTTGTGGTGTTTGTCAACTTTGCCTTCCTGCGGGCTATGTTATGTATATTAGCAAATTGCATATAGCATTCTCTTTGGTAGCATTCATTCTGTGTTTATTGTGTCATACTGGGGAATAATATTAATATTATTATGTCCTATTGGGGACATAATTTTAAATTCTGAGCAATTCAATCGTTTTTTTAAAGAGAGGACGTCTGTCATTGATTGAAAACGGTTAACAGATTGCAGAATGGGTACAATACAGTACGGCTCAATACACACAATTGTTAAGGGGATGCAGACCAGAGAAAGACTTTCGTGAGAGACCAACAAAGTGAGGTATTGATAAGAGCTACAGGCAGTCTCTATCTATCTCAATCACCTACTCGAGATAGAAGCCTGTGGCCGCTCGATATCCCCCAGCGAGGTGCTAAACTCGCCAAGTTCTCGAGTCAATTACTATTTCTGTCAAGCTTACTTCATAGTCACTGGTTTAGTTATATCCAGTTGATATGAAATGTAAGCATAGAAGAGTTGTTAACCTCTTCTTGTTTGTAATAAACCGAATGTATGTCTAGGAGAACTCTTATTGCCTATAATAACAATAATATCATTATTATCATTGTTATCATCATCAATTTACGAAAGAACCCATATTAGCGTACTCATAATCATTATTTGCAAGCTTGGTGATATTACTTCACAGTTTAATAAGTTTTACTACTGCCAATAGCATATATATATAATATATATAACTTTAGCTGAAAAGCATTAACCAGCAATTGATTCAATCTGTAGTACATGCTGCCAGTACATATAGTCACCTTCAAGAAATTTCAGGGCGCGGCCGGTATTGCTGGCATTGCTGGCAGGAATCAGTCCAAGAACTCAATGGATAATTATAAAAAGTCATCTTTATTTAAGTTACAAAAAAGGACTGTATTGGAAATGTCCAATACAGTTTAAAAGATTATATAAACAAAACATCTCATCTCTAACACTCAATGTGTCTTGAAGTAAAAAATGGAAAAAACTGCATAGCAAATCTGAAAATCCTGTAAAATCTCTGCTGGGAGCCTGCGAGTTGGTCTTTATAAAGCCCCCAATATCTCTTCACTATTGGTCCAAATACAGTCATGTAATTTCTACCATCCAATCGACGTACAACACATAATGACTAACTCTCCTCCCCTCCTAGTTGTCATTGGCTGCCGTCTACTCCACTGGTTTGTAACTTAGAAAGTAATTGTGACAGTAACAGAGTGGAAAGTCCCTCTGTCTCTAGCTGGAGAAGAAGGCCCCGTAAGCACATTCCTGAGAGGTCCAGTCAGTATCACCAGTCCTGTGTAATACACAATACAATACATCCTTCTAGCATGAATAGCTTATATGCTCATATATATATATATATACAGATATATTCATACATATATATATACCTGTACTATTCAATACCCATACATAATAACACTGATTGATCACACATCATATATGTATTTTGTAGTTTAAGGCCAGTTCCTTGCCTCATAACTGTAAGACAGTGATTCTCTCTTCTGCTCTCATCTCTGTGCTCGTCTCGCTCGGAGCTGTCTCTCAAGGTCACATTCTTAAGGGGCCCCTTTCATTCCGAGCAGCCCCATGCATCCTATCAAAAGGTTTCTGTTTCCAGTCTGACTGCATATTAACTGTAACATAACATTAACATTAACTGTAGTATTAGTTTTTAAAGTGTATAAAGAATATACAGCTTATATAAGAATACAAGTGTGCACCCGTCACAGAGAGGTTTCCTCTGCCACGGATCTCGGCCTTTTCTGCAGGCAGGACAGGCAAGGGTTAAAATGTGCCACCCTGCTCTTTTCATTGTGACTTGTGCAGAGCAGCCCATACACTTCACATATAGACACATACAGTAACATATGCCTAGATCTAAAACAGATATATACCATAAACATATGCTTAAACCTTTTACATCCCATAATTGACAGAGAGAACAGGATGTCATAATTAACCAGTGTCACTAGTGTGACTCTCAACACCCCCTCTGTCATTCTGTTCTGTCATTCTCCACTGTCTTAATAGCGTCTGTACTGGGGGACGAGATGGCGATTGCGGGGTCACGTGGCTGTGACTCTCCACACCCCCTCTGCCATCTTGGTTCCCTGTTACCCTGGTAGCCGGCGGGAAGACTTGCATCTGTTGTTCCCTGGCTGGACAGCCCGACAGGATAGGGGCCACGTCGTTGCTTGCTAGTCGGCGGGAAGACTTGCATCTGTTGTTCCCTGTTACCCTGGTAGCCGGCGGGAAGACTTGCATCTGTTGTTCCCTGGCTGGACGGCCCAACAGGATAGGGGCCACGTTGTTGCTTGGTATCCGGCGGGAAGACTTGCATCTGTTGTTCCCGGCCAATGCACCCAGTTGTCGTCGTCTGAAGAACACAATGTCATAGTTCTTAAGGTCACCCCCTCTGACCTCTTGGATCTCTCCCGTAGTTTGAGGTAGGTTGAATTGTCACTTCTCGGGCGACCCCCCGGGTCCCCGAGAATTGTAGTAGCAGTCCTCTATTGAAGTGTGGTTGGCCTGGTCGTGTGACCCTGTCCGTAGGCCACGCAGGACATCACAGATATAGTCCACAGAGGACTCATTTCTTTTCTCTCTTTCAGGTCCATTCAGGGCTCTCGTCGCCCTGTAACCTGGGTCCAGGCCGATGTCTCTCTGTCTCCATGTCACAGGATATACGGGCATAATATCCCCTGTTTCATCGCCTGCCCATTCTCCTCCTCTATCCCGGTCTTCCTCCATTTCTGAGTTCTGATCTGGGTCAGTATATTCCTTTTTGCTATTCGCTGCGTCGTCCACTGACTCCGGGGGACAGCCCCCCCGTCTAAGAATGCTCCTGGCCCGAAATAGGGCAGGTTCTGATCCTTCCGGTCCGAACTATACTGTCGGTCTCCTTGGTGTATCCTAAGGAGGGAGGTCGGTTCATTCCAGGATCGCAACATATTCACTTTGATCATCTGATCCTTTATAGAGCGTACAGCTCTCTCTGCCACCCCGTTCATATTGGGCTGGTAGGGTACAGAGTATTGGGTCATTACACCCGCTTCCTCCAGTAGTTTCAGTCCTGCTCTCAGATACTGCTATTCGTCCCGGTGGCACTGGTTCAGGTTTTTGTCCCCCTTACCATCGCACATTGTTCACAGGCCTTTCGGACTGTTCTCGCTCTTTGTTTGGCTTTAGGTATGAGAATGTTGTTGGTTCTCAGGTATACCAACATCCTCCAAGGTTATCATGTACCTGTCTGATCATGTGAGTAACCTTGTCCTTCGGTACTCTCACCGTGCCTTTGTCTTCCCAGGCCGTGGGCATGACTAAGGCCAGTCTTTTGAGGTGTAGTCCTCCGACCTTAAGTAGTTTTTGGGCCAGGGTATCAGCTTCCTCTATGGGGATGTTCCTATTCCTAGGGTTTTTTCCCTCGAGAGCTTTGCCTTTCAGTTTGGACGTCATCGATGTATATGGTGACGTCCAGACCTTTCAGAATGTCCTCTATGACTCCTTGGACCACATCCGGAGAGTTCTTATACCCTTGTGGTAATACTGTCCATCCATAAGACAGCTCGTTCCAGGTGAACGCCGTCTTTTGGGTGGATAGAGGGTCGATAGGTACTGACCAGAATCCATTAGCCAAATCAATGCTAGACTTCCAACGTTTGTTGGGCAGATTCCTGGGCCCTCATTCATCAACGTGGCGTAGAAAATGTTCTATTTCCACACGTAAGCACAGAATTTAGAATCAGTGCACGCACAGAAATATTGGGATTCATCAACCGTGCGTACACAGGTCCTATGCTCCTCCGTGTTGATAAATACCTCTTTGTTCTACCGTCAATGCTCGTGCATGATTATCCATATATGGTCATGAAAGTGATGAAACACCCCCCATGGGATGTGAAATAATGGACTGACCCGAGCGGAACTCTGAGAAACTTCACAGAGATTGTTCACTGCTGTCGAACCAAGAAGACACAACGCGTGTTATGGGATAAATAAAAGGCGGACTTGTAAACGGTGATGTCAGATATCAACGGCTCCCTAAGACCATTGCTGCAATTCTGCCTGGACAGCTCAAAATACTAATAAAGACCGTTCGTTGACCACTGTTTGGCGTTGGTTGTGTGTCATTATAACTGTGCTGTAATATGAATGCCTTTATTAGTTGTGTTCGATTGGCTATATGATTTTTAGAGGCATCTATTTTGTTGTCGGTATTACCGACAACAAAATAGATGCCTCTAAAAATCATATACTATTAGGTAGCCTATATGAATTACATATAATAGCAACCATAGCCTACATTATGCAACAGTAACTTGCGCATACCAGTGTATGCGACGGACCAGTGTATACCTTATATCATATCATATTCATATAATAGTTTACTCTATCAGCATACCAGCATGTAATATGTTCTTTGTTAGAACTCAACCCGTTATTATTTTGCACATAGATTGCAGAAATACGGGAACGTTTTGATTTACATTAAAAGGCTTTGACATTGTAAAACTAAATACGTGGAATTCTGTAAGCATAATACAAGTCATATCACCCACACGATATGCTCTGTGTCCAGAGCATGTATGCTTTTCATTCATTTAAGACACATTATTGCAAGGGTTTTGTAATACACATACACCCTGGTGTCATTGCAATGCGTTTTTTATTCTTTCTTATACAGTAAAAAGGGGGAAGAACACTATATCGTGGGTGTTCATATGACTTGTATTCTGCTTACAGCTTCGAAATTCCACTTGTTTCGTTTAACGTAAAGCCTTTTAAATATAATCAAAACGTCCCGTGTTTCTGCGGTCTGTGCGCAAAATAATAACGAGTTGAGCTACGCGGAGCGCAGTCAGTCAGTACACCCCGTATATTCCGATAACGCTATATAAACCATGCTGCATTCATTCTGAGAGAAAGATCTATTATTCCAAATGCTATTTATAGGGTTTTGACCATAATTACACTACTGTTGCTATTTTACAATGAACTATAATGAATTACGGTTCATACAGAACATGCCAGTGTTGAAACTAATGCACAGAAGCTCATTTCCTTGTTGTAATAATATATTCTACCACTGGGCGTCAGCTAAGTGTGCTCCGAGCTGTGCGTACACATAAGCACGAAGTCAAGTTCAAGTTGAAATTGATGAATCCCACTCTTTGCTTAGAAATGGTCGTACGCACAGGTTAAGCACATATCTGTGCGTAAGACATGTTGATGAATGAGGGCCCTGGTTGTTTGTGCTATGTTTATCATTGTCCTGGTATCTGAGCAAGTTCTTGCATTCAGGGCAATTAGGTTGTGCACTAATCTCCATGATCCATCAGGTTTGGGGACTCCCATCACAGGGGTATTTGTTAGAGCAGAGTCCAACATAGTCAATACGCCCATTTGTTCTAATTCCGTGATTGTTTCCGCCCACTTCCTTCTTGCACAGGGGGTCAACCCTGTGTTGTGCTTGACTCGGTCCAGACTGGGTAGTTAGTGACTGTTATGTCTGGTGTTAGCTCTGGCTAGTTAGCCTGCTGTAGACTCAGGCTAGGTAGCCTCTTGTAGATTCAGGCTATGTAGCCTCTTGTAGACTCAGGCTATGTAGCCTCTTGTAGACTCAGCTCCTGCTGATAACACCAGCCTGTATGATTACGCTGGTTCCACTTCCGTCACAGTAGCAGGACTTATGCAGGACTTATTCTGACTTTAAGTAAACATTAGGTTACTTCTAGTTCAGGTGACCTGTTACCCGTTTTCTACTTAAGTTCTGACTCTAAGTAAGCATTATGTTACTTCAAGTTTAAGTGACTTTAAAGCTCCCTCGGCCTTGGACTTTAAGGTTCCCTCGGCCTGCTAGTCGCAAGTAGTTTTCAGTTTTGACTCCAAGTAAGCATTATGTTACTTCAAGTTCAAGTGACTGTTTAAAGCTCCCTCTGCCTTTGACTTTAAGGCTCCCTTGGCCCTGGACTTTAAGGTTCCCTCGGCCTGCTAGTCGCAAGTCGTTTTCTACTTTAGTTTTGACTAAGTAAGCATTATGTTACTTCAAGTTCAAGTGACTTTAAGGCTCCCTCGGCCTTGGACTTTAAGGTTCCCTCGGCCTGCTAGTCGCAAGTAGTTTTCAGTTTTGACTCCAAGTAAGCATTATGTTACTCCAAGTTCAAGTGACTGTAAGGCTCCCTCGGCCTGCTAAACTCTAAGTAAGCATTATGTTACTTCAAGTTTAAGTGACTTTAAAGCTCCCTTGGCCTTTGTCTTTAAGGCTCCCTTGGCCTGCTATTCACAAGTAGTTTTCTACTTAAGTTTTGACTCTAAGTAAGCATTATGTTACTCCAAGTTCAAGTGACTGTAGTAAGTATTATTTTACTCCAGAGGCACCTGACAGCAGTTATTTCAGTTCATATTCTTTCGGCTGTTAATACCTATTCAATTAGTATACAGCCCAACTCTCGGATGTTCTAAGCCCCAGAACCTCCGATCCGTTTTGACAACCAGTGACTTGGCCGCCTAAGCACCACAGCGTCCTGTATGCTGAAGCTTCCAAGCCCCCACAAATCTGATAGGCCCGTCGGATACAGAGACCCTGATGCTCGCTCTGTCCCCCCGCGTCAAGGTGCTAAGCTTGATGAGAGTTTGCAGAGTCTCAATTTTTATCCATAGGCGCCGGTGAGTGTACATCTCATGCAGCTGATATGGTTGGTACGGGTGCTAACCTACCAAAATAGTTACTGTCAGGTAATCCCTTTTGAATGAAATAGATTACAAATTCTTTCGTCCTCTTTACTCTGGTTTTAGAGAAAAGACAGACATCTTTACATAGTATACTTAAAATGTATACAAAATGAATGTAGTATTCTATGTCATGTTTCTTCCTAAATGACAATAACACTATATATTATTCCTCTCGACAGATGAGCTAAATGTCAAGTGCAGTGTGCACTTGCTTGAGTGTCATGTGTCAGGGCCCCAGAAGGTAAGGATACTATTGATGTTTTTCCTTCCGGGCTTTGAGTTCCTCCCTTTTTGCCCTCATCTCTGCTTGCTGTTCTGGGGTTAGTGCCCCCCAATCGTCTGCAGAGAGTTATTTGATGTCGGGAGACTCCGTTTTCCTTGTTCTAGCCTTAGCTGGTGGCTGTTGCTGGGCTTTGGGAGGCCGGAGTTGAGTCATTTTGACTTGGTCATACAACCTACATTCGGTACGTAACTGGTCTCGTGACCATACTGCGCATTTGGCTGCCAGTAGGTTACCCCCTGGGACACCTATGAATAGTTTTTCAAGCAGTAAGCCTGATCCTTGCATAGGTGCTCCACGTATGACTGATTCTGCTGCAGCAGTGAGAGACAGGCTCCCGTCTCGCACCTGTGGTATTAGTTTCTCCACCATGTTTTCCCCTGGAACTTGACCGGGGGTCCTTACTTCTATTTCCATCATTTGGGCCATTGAGGCCCTTTCGGGGATCTCTAGTCCTTTGAGATGTCTCAACATGCGAGCTAGCGTCTCTTGTGCTTGCATCTCCTGAGCGAGCATCTGCTGCGCCAGCTTCTCATGAGCTAGCATCTGCTGCGCCAGCTTCTTCTGAGCTACCTGTGCCAACTTCTCCTGAGCTAGCATCTGCTGCGCCAGCCTCTCCTGAGCTAGCGTCTGTTGCCCTAGCATCTGCTGTGCTAGCATCTTCTGCGCCAGCTTCTTTTGAGCTAGCATCTTCTGCGCCAGCTTCTTCTGAGCTAGCGTCTGCTGCGCCAGCTTCTTATGAGCTAGCATCTTCGGCGCCAGCTTCTTCTGAGCTAGCGTCTGCTGTTCACTTCAGCTATGTAGCCTGCGTTCCTGTGGGCTCCGGCTAGGTAGCCTTCAGTTAGAATTCGATTCACTTGTGGCTTTGTTAGCCTGCGTTCCTGTGGGCTAGGGCTATGTAGCCTTCAGTTAGCATTCAATTCACTTTTGGCTAGTTAGCCTGCGTTCCTGTGGGCTCCGTTTTGGTAGCCTTCAGTTAGCATTCAATTCACTTGTGGCTAGTTAGCCTGCGTTCCTGTGGGCTCCGTTTTGGTAGCCTTCAGTTAGCATTCGATTCACTTGTGGCTAATTAGCCTGCGTTCCTGTAGACTAGGGCTATGTAGCCTCCAGTTAGCATTCAATTCACTTGTGGCTAATTAGCCTGCGTTCCTGTAGACTAGGGCTATGTAGCCTCCAGTTAGCATTTGATTCACTTGTGGCTAGTTAGCCTGCGTTCCTGTGGGCTCCGTTTTGGTAGCCTTCAGTTAGCATTCAATTCACTTGTGGCTAGTTAACCTGCGTTCCTGTGGGCTCCGGCTAGGTAGCCTTCAGTTAGCATTCAATTCACTTTTGGCTAGTTAGCCTGCGTTCCTGTGGGCTCCGTTTTGGTAGCCTTCTGTTAGCATTCAATTCACTTTTGGCTAGTTAGCCTGCGTTCCTGTGGGCTCCGTTTTGGTAGCCTTCAGTTAGCATTCAATTCACTTGTGGCTAGGTAGCCATCCTCTTAGCAATGGTAGCAATGGCTAGGTAGCCTCCTCTTAGCAATGGTAGCAATGGCTAGGTAGCCTCCTGTTAGCACCAGCTCGTTAGCCGGTGCTCCTGTAGACTAGGGCTATGTAGCCTCCTGTAGTCTCGGGCTAGGTAGCCTCTTGTAGATTCAGGCTATGTAGCCTCTTGTAGACTCAGGCTATGTAGCCTCTTGTAGACTCAGCTCCTGCTGATAACACCAGCCTGTATGATTACGCTGGTTCCACTTCCGTCACAGTAGCAGGACTTATGCAGGACTTATTCTGACTTTAAGTAAACATTAGGTTACTTCTAGTTCAGGTGACCTGTTACCCGTTTTCTACTTAAGTTCTGACTCTAAGTAAGCATTATGTTACTTCAAGTTTAAGTGACTTTAAAGCTCCCTCGGCCTTGGACTTTAAGGTTCCCTCGGCCTGCTAGTCGCAAGTAGTTTTCAGTTTTGACTCCAAGTAAGCATTATGTTACTTCAAGTTCAAGTGACTGTTTAAAGCTCCCTCGGCCTTGGACTTTAAGGTTCCCTCGGCCTGCTAGTCGCAAGTAGTTTTCAGTTTTGACTCCAAGTAAGCATTATGTTACTCCAAGTTCAAGTGACTGTAAGGCTCCCTCGGCCTGCTAAACTCTAAATAAGCATTATGTTACTTCAAGTTTAAGTGACTTTAAAGCTCCCTTGGCCTTTGTCTTTAAGGCTCCCTTGGCCTGCTATTCACAAGTAGTTTTCTACTTAAGTTTTGACTCTAAGTAAGCATTATGTTACTCCAAGTTCAAGTGACTGTAGTAAGTATTATTTTACTCCAGAGGCACCTGACAGCAGTTATTTCAGTTCATATTCTTTCGGCTGTTAATACCTATTCAATTAGTATACAGCCCAACTCTCGGATGTTCTAAGCCCCAGAACCTCCGATCCGTTTTGACAACCAGTGACTTGGCCGCCTAAGCACCACAGCGTCCTGTATGCTGAAGCTTCCAAGCCCCCACAAATCTGATAGGCCCGTCGGATACAGAGACCCTGATGCTCGCTCTGTCCCCCCGCGTCAAGGTGCTAAGCTTGATGAGAGTTTGCAGAGTCTCAATTTTTATCCATAGGCGCCGGTGAGTGTACATCTCATGCAGCTGATATGGTTGGTACAATGGTACGGGTGCTAACCTACCAAAATAGTTACTGTCAGGTAATCCCTTTTGAATGAAATAGATTACAAATTCTTTCGTCCTCTTTACTCTGGTTTTAGAGAAAAGACAGACATCTTTACATAGTATACTTAAAATGTATACAAAATGAATGTAGTATTCTATGTCATGTTTCTTCCTAAATGACAATAACACTATATATTATTCCTCTCGACAGATGAGCTAAATGTCAAGTGCAGTGTGCACTTGCTTGAGTGTCATGTGTCAGGGCCCCAGAAGGTAAGGATACTATTGATGTTTTTCCTTCCGGGCTTTGAGTTCCTCCCTTTTTGCCCTCATCTCTGCTTGCTGTTCTGGGGTTAGTGCCCCCCAATCGTCTGCAGAGAGTTATTTGATGTCGGGAGACTCCGTTTTCCTTGTTCTAGCCTTAGCTGGTGGCTGTTGCTGGGCTTTGGGAGGCCGGAGTTGAGTCATTTTGACTTGGTCATACAACCTACATTCGGTACGTAACTGGTCTCGTGACCATACTGCGCATTTGGCTGCCAGTAGGTTACCCCCTGGGACACCTATGAATAGTTTTTCAAGCAGTAAGCCTGATCCTTGCATAGGTGCTCCACGTATGACTGATTCTGCTGCAGCAGTGAGAGACAGGCTCCCGTCTCGCACCTGTGGTATTAGTTTCTCCACCATGTTTTCCCCTGGAACTTGACCGGGGGTCCTTACTTCTATTTCCATCATTTGGGCCATTGAGGCCCTTTCGGGGATCTCTAGTCCTTTGAGATGTCTCAACATGCGAGCTAGCGTCTCTTGTGCTTGCATCTCCTGAGCGAGCATCTGCTGCGCCAGCTTCTCATGAGCTAGCATCTGCTGCGCCAGCTTCTTCTGAGCTACCTGTGCCAACTTCTCCTGAGCTAGCATCTGCTGCGCCAGCCTCTCCTGAGCTAGCGTCTGTTGCCCTAGCATCTGCTGTGCTAGCATCTTCTGCGCCAGCTTCTTTTGAGCTAGCATCTTCTGCGCCAGCTTCTTCTGAGCTAGCGTCTGCTGCGCCAGCTTCTTATGAGCTAGCATCTTCGGCGCCAGCTTCTTCTGAGCTAGCGTCTGCTGTTCACTTCAGCTATGTAGCCTGCGTTCCTGTGGGCTCCGGCTAGGTAGCCTTCAGTTAGAATTCGATTCACTTGTGGCTTTGTTAGCCTGCGTTCCTGTGGGCTAGGGCTATGTAGCCTTCAGTTAGCATTCAATTCACTTTTGGCTAGTTAGCCTGCGTTCCTGTGGGCTCCGTTTTGGTAGCCTTCAGTTAGCATTCAATTCACTTGTGGCTAGTTAGCCTGCGTTCCTGTGGGCTCCGTTTTGGTAGCCTTCAGTTAGCATTCGATTCACTTGTGGCTAATTAGCCTGCGTTCCTGTAGACTAGGGCTATGTAGCCTCCAGTTAGCATTCAATTCACTTGTGGCTAATTAGCCTGCGTTCCTGTAGACTAGGGCTATGTAGCCTCCAGTTAGCATTTGATTCACTTGTGGCTAGTTAGCCTGCGTTCCTGTGGGCTCCGTTTTGGTAGCCTTCAGTTAGCATTCAATTCACTTGTGGCTAGTTAACCTGCGTTCCTGTGGGCTCCGGCTAGGTAGCCTTCAGTTAGCATTCAATTCACTTTTGGCTAGTTAGCCTGCGTTCCTGTGGGCTCCGTTTTGGTAGCCTTCTGTTAGCATTCAATTCACTTTTGGCTAGTTAGCCTGCGTTCCTGTGGGCTCCGTTTTGGTAGCCTTCAGTTAGCATTCAATTCACTTGTGGCTAGGTAGCCATCCTCTTAGCAATGGTAGCAATGGCTAGGTAGCCTCCTCTTAGCAATGGTAGCAATGGCTAGGTAGCCTCCTGTTAGCACCAGCTCGTTAGCCGGTGCTCCTGTAGACTAGGGCTATGTAGCCTCCTGTAGTCTCGGGCTAGGTAGCTTCCTGTTAGCACCAACTCGTTAGCCGGTGCTCCTGTAGACTAGGGCTATGTAGCCTCCTGTAGTCTCGGGCTAGGTAGCTTCCTGTTAGCACCAGCTTGTTAGCCGGTGGTGAGCTAGTTAGCTTTTGTCTGGCTAGGGCCAGTTAATTTCCTGTTAGCACTGGCTTGTTAGCCGATGGTGAGCTAGTTAGCTCTCGTCTGGCTAGGGCCAGTTCACTTGTGTTAGCACTGGCTCGTTAGCCGATGGTGAGCTAGTTAGCTTTTGTCTGGCTAGGGCCAGTTCATTTCCTGTTAGCACTGGCTCGTTAGCCGATGGTGAGCTAGTTAGCTCTCGTCTGGCTAGGGCCAGTTCACTTGTGTTAGCACTGGCTCGTTAGCCGATGGTGAGCTAGTTAGCTTTTGTCTGGCTAGGGCCAGTTAATTTCCTGTTAGCACTGGCTCGTTAGCCGATGGTGAGCTAGTTAGCTCTCGTCTGGCTAGGGCCAGTTCACTTCCTGTTAGCACTGGCTCGTTAGCCGATGGTGAGCTAGTTAGCTTTGTCTGGCTAGGGCCAGTTCACTTCCTGTTAGCACTGGCTCGTTAGCCAATGGTGAGCTAGTTAGCTCTCGTCTGGCAAGGGCCAGTTCACTTCCTGTTAGCACTGGCTCGTTAGCCGATGGTGGGCTAGTTAGCTCTCGTCTGGCTTCAGTGTCATTAGAGAGGATTCTCTTGTCTTTAATCCAATTTTGCGGCTTCAACCGCTCCACCAGCAATGCCCCCACTACGCAGAATTTGCCTTTTAATTTGCCACTGCTTTCCACCGAGGGCCATACAGATCAATATCCTTTGTCTGGTGTATTCTAAAGCGGAAGGTTTTAGCTCCCTAGGTGCTAATAAGAGCACCTTCAATTTTAAGGTTTACACTCGCTTTTGTAGTCTGTTCATTTCCCGGTTCTCCGTTTTCAATATCTAGTTTATTTTATTCTATTTGGCTGTTTATCCTTTACCGATTTCAGCCCAAACCCAGGGACGCCATGATAAGAGCTACAGGCAGTCTCTATCTATCTCAATCACCTACTCGAGATAGAAGCCTGTGGCCGCTCGATATCCCCCAGCGAGGTGCTAAACTCGCCAAGTTCTCGAGTCAATTACTATTTCTGTCAAGCTTACTTCATAGTCACTGGTTTAGTTATATCCAGTTGATATGAAATGTAAGCATAGAAGAGTTGTTAACCTCTTCTTATTTGTAATAAACCGAATGTATGTCTAGGAGAACTCTTATTGCCTATAATAACAATAATATCATTATTATCATTGTTATCATCATCAATTTACGAAAGAACCCATATTAGCGTACTAACACGTAATCATTATTTGCAAGCTTGGTGATATTACTTCACCGTTTAATAAGTTTTACTACTGCCAATAGCATATATATATATATAATATATAACTTTAGCTGAAAAGAATTAACCAGCAATTGATTCAATCTGTAGTACATGCTGCCAGTACATATAGTCACCTTCAAGAAATTTCAGGGCGCGGCCGGTATTGCTGGCATTGCTGGCAGGAATCAGTCCAAGAACTCAATGGATAATTATAAAAAGTCATCTTTATTTAAGTTACAAAAAAGGACTGTATTGGAAATGTCCAATACAGTTTAAAAGATTATATAAACAAAACATCTCATCTCTAACACTCAATGTGTCTTGAAGTAAAAAATGGAAAAAACTGCATAGCAAATCTGAAAATCCTGTAAAATCTCTGCTGGGAGCCTGCGAGTTGGTCTTTATAAAGCCCCCAATATCTCTTCACTATTGGTCCAAATACAGTCATGTAATTTCTACCATCCAATCGACGTACAACACATAATGACTAACTCTCCTCCCCTCCTAGTTGTCATTGGCTGCCGTCTACTCCACTGGTTTGTAACTTAGAAAGTAATTGTAACAGTAACAGATAGGGGTGGGACGATACATCGATCTAGATCGATATATCGATCTATTATCAATAATCAAATAGGATCGATGCCACGTAAAAAGATCGATTCATATTGCAATACTCTTATTTTGAAAATTTGGCGACGGCGACGTCATCGCCCCGCGCCCAGTGTTGTGAAACTCAAACTCCGTTTAACATCAACAGCAGTAGCGTCTAGAGCAAGACTAGTGTGCCTATTCTGTGACCCAAAACATGTCCCTGCTGTTTTATTCCACAACGGGTCCAATGCATCTAACCTGCTTTGCAATCCTCGTCACTCCATTATGCCCACGTCGCGTTAAAGATCGAAGATAACGTTACATTAGCGTGAGCTAACAAGCTAACCCAGAGCCATAGGCAGAGAGAAGTGGGGACTGGGAGGGTGCATTCTCGGGATAGCCCCACTAACAGGATCTGGCCGGTACTGCACCTTGGGACTCCCAATATGCTTTTCCAGCCAAAATACAGCTCTGACAGTGAATAGGATATTAATATCGAGAAAAACGAACCAAAAACAGTGAACAGCAGGTCTATTTGTATTAAAAACAATAGATTGTTTTTCATTTAAATGTCTGGAAGAGCTCAAAAATAAAAATTTCATGATATTTCCATTGCCTTTTTTTTTGTTGATTTAAATGTTACTGATTGTATTAAATGGGCACATAATATCGTCTCATATCGATCGCAGGCACCTGAATCGAATCGTATCGTATCGTATCGTGGCAGACTGTGTGATATCGGATAATATCGTATCGTTGTCCAAAGAATCGATATCGTATCGTATCGTGATTAAACTGGTGATTCCCACCCCTATTAACAGAGTGGAAAGTCCCTCTGTCTCTAGCTGGAGAAGAAGGCCCCGTAAGCACATTCCTGAGAGGTCCAGTCAGTATCACCAGTCCTGTGTAATACACAATACAATACATCCTTCTAGCATGAATAGCTTATATACATATATATATATACCTGTACTATTCAATACCCATACATAATAACACTGATTGATCACACATCATATATGTATTTTGTAGTTTAAGGCCAGTTCCTTGCCTCATAACTGTAAGACAGTGATTCT
The DNA here is from genome assembly GCF_963971535.1 of Notolepis coatsorum. Lineage (NCBI taxonomy): Eukaryota > Metazoa > Chordata > Actinopteri > Aulopiformes > Paralepididae > Notolepis > Notolepis coatsorum. Next base: position 42,812,629 of record NC_140169.1, on the reverse strand, counting down.
CTCTTCTGCTCTCATCTCTGTGCTCGTCTCGCTCGGAGCTGTCTCTCAAGGTGTTACGACCCTGGCTCATGGGTACGCAACCTACGTGTAACCAACACCAAAACCCTGTGCTCTAACTCAAAAAGGCTACTAAACCAAGGAACTACTAATATAACTATAAACTAATGTACTGGTAACCATAGGCGGAGTTTGAACTTGACGCCAGGGGGTGCGACTGCTTGGCGAGCTATACCGATTTTTTTTGACCTTTATTTTATTATTTTAGCGTTTTTACAATGCCCTAACCCCTAATTTTTTATTTTATTTAGGTAGTACAGCAGCACACACACACACTCACACACACAGCACTACGGGGGATCATTTTTAACTGACTTAGGCTCTAATTATTATTATTCATAGAGACTCTCGAGCAATAATAATTATTACAGCCTCCATTTTTCGTGGACGAAAAATATACCAGGCTATAGATATCAATTTTCCCGAAATAACGCTACCTGCCTCGACAAAATTCGTGCATTGGTTATCCAGATACATTAATTATCATCTCAGAATAAGTGGCTTTGTATCGCACTGCTGCTGCTGCTGCTGGCCGCGCGTTGCCGTTAACCCTTTCACTGCCACACTACAGAAGGTTCGCCTTATAATGTGACATGATTACTACTATAAAATGAATGTATTGTAAAACAAAACATAATAGAATTCAGATTTGTTTCTCACAATTATTATAATTTTATTAAAATAAAAATAATCTTGATTTAAAAAAAAAAAAAAAAAAAAAAAAAGGCTATTTCACCCCCGGCCACCAGGGGGTGCAATGCACCCCCTGAACCCCCATAAACTCCGCCCATGCTGGTAACCCAACGGACAAGGACTGTAAGAACCTGACAGCTCTTTCTCTAGGCACAGACCGTACATGTGTGTTCCTGGGTCTGTCTTTACAGCTCCCAGCAGGTAACCAATCAGCACTAATTGGCTAATTGGCAGCTCTCACCTGCATGCCCTGGTGACACAGGAGTGACCAGCCTCTAGTACATAACACAAGGTCACATTCTTAAGGGGCCCCTTTCATTCCGAGCAGCCCCATGCATCCTATCAAAAGGTTTCTGTTTCCAGTCTGACTGCATATTAACTGTAACATAACATTAACATTAACTGTAGTATTAGTTTTTAAAGTGTATAAAGAATATACAGCTTATATAAGAATACAAGTGTGCACCCGTCACAGAGAGGTTTCCTCTGCCACGGATCTCGGCCTTTTCTGCAGGCAGGACAGGCAAGGGTTAAAAGGTGCCACCCTACTATTTTCATTCTGACTTGTGCAGAGCAGCCCATACACTTCACATATAGACACATACAGTAACATATGCCTAGATCTAAAACAGATATATACCATAAACATATGCTTAAACCTTTTACATCCCATAATTGACAGAGAGAACAGGATGTCATAATTAACCAGTGTCACTAGTGTGACTCTCAACAGGTATGTAATACATTTCGAATCAAATTGTGGTCGGTTAGATCTAACGTTAATATCACGTTATCCATCTAATGGCTAGCAAGCTCACCTGACGTCGGTATGGCTTAATACAGTGCGAAATACAATCTTATAGTAAGAAACAAAACACAACTTGAACATAGTTTTGAACGTTTTATTACAATAGTATTTACTGTCTCATGTTGCAATGTATAATCCAGCTAGCGTTCCAGTCAGATCCATTCTCCGTTGTTCTTGTTGACAATTTTGGGGGCCCGAATTCCCGTTTCTGTATCCTGATTGGTTTATCAGCTAGAGGTGTCCAAAGATATGCATGAGCAAACATTTAATTTAAATGTAAGATTACGAACACCGATGACCACCAGACGGCTGGCCAACAAACGTATTTTGACTCAACATAATGACTAGATATCACACACAAAGAATTGTGTAGTCTCCCAACATGGATCAATCAAGTTTACTTTAGACACTCTCGGCCTGCCATCTAATACTATTGTTTTGGATCAAGGATGAGGTCCCGTCAAAGAGTTCATGGCACAATATCATAATGGAATGCATTCCCTGTGAGTATATTACGTGCATGCTGCATTCCAAGTTGGACACTTTTTATGAAATCTGGGACCCCTATCTGTCACATATTGAACCTGCGCTGTCCACCACTGTACTCGCCGGATTTCCCCATTACCAGTAACCTCCCAACGGACCACTGCTGCCTTGTTCTGTCTGACTGTACTGGCATTGTTGCCGAGGGAATACACGGCCACATGCACACGTTCACATGCACACGGTCACATGCACACGTTCACACCACACATATGCATTCACACATAAAACATATACATAGGTAAGGCGCACGCACATATGGGTAGGTAGAACACACATATATATAGCACACAAGATAATGCACACACTTATTATTTAATTTTTTTATTTTATTTTATATTTTTTTTTCATTTTCTTATTTAATTTTTATTGTTTTACTTTCTTGTTTGCCTGTCTTGTGCTGTTATTACTGTTGTTAGTGTCACTATTATTATTGTTGTTAATGGTATTGTATTGTGATGTCTTGTTCTATGTTGAAAATTGAAAATAAAAACATTTATATCTAAGTCAAGCTGGCCTGACCTTTAAGTTGTTGTCTGAGCTGTATACTAGTTAAACTGTATGAACTAGTCAACCTTTTTCTTCTCCTCTCTGTGTCTTTTGGGAAGCCAATAAGCCATACATCCGAATCCCTTTCTCGGACCGATCCACGCATCCAAATGCTGCACAGCCAACCATGGTAAGACGTCGATCTATAAAAGTTAGATTTTATGATTAAGCAAGCAAAATATGTATACTAAAATACCAAGTTATACTCGGTCATTGTCGCAAAATAATTGACCTTCACTGCATTTAGAACACCTCGGGGCGCGGCGCCTCGGTGTTCTAAACTCTGTGTCGGTCAATTATTTTGCGACAATGACCTCGTAGCTATACATTATCCCTTACATATTTACCGAAAATTGCTGTAACAGTAGTAGTCGCTGCTGCTCTGTCTCGCTAAAATCCGGTTGACAGCGCTGAGTGCAGGAACTATGGCGAGCTACATGAACCACGTGATGGCGTGGCGGCGAGATCACAGATCACTTTTAGAAGGCTCTGGGCCGGCCCAAGTAGGAACAGGGAGAGACCCATATAAGGTTGTGGGAACCTGCTGACAGACAGGGGAGAGAAAGGCCCTGGCTGTGGCTGTAACAGACAGACAGACAGACAGACAGACAGGCAGACAGAGATACAGTCAGACATACAAAGAGACGGACAGACAGACAGACAGACAGACAGACAGACAGACAGACAGACAGACAGACAGACAGACAGACAGACAGACAGACAGACAGACAGACAGACAGACAGACAGACAGACAGACAGACAGATCTATCATCTTATAATCTTCAGATAAGTAGATTCTGTTCCCCCTGGGAGCCAATTACAGCCTCAGAGCAGCCACCTCCTGACACACACACACACACGCACACGCACACGCACACACACACACAGTTTGTCTTTCTATTCTCATGAAGACCTTCTATTGACATTCATTCCCTACCCCTAACCCTCACTAAAAGAATGCCTAATATTAATGAACCCTTACTCAAACCTAACCTGTCCTCACAAGGATAGAAATACAAGAGCACGCACATGCGTGTGCACACACACACCCACACACACACCCACACGCCCTCAGTGCCCCACGGTGCCCAATGCAAACAAAAGAGAAGCCCCCCCCCCCACTACCACCACCCTCCCACCCCCTCCAACAAAACAAACACACTGTAAAGACAGTGAGGGGGTGAGGAGGAGGACTGTTCTTCACCTCCTGGAAAACAACACAGGCGATAAAAAGAGGGTTATAGTTAAACCTGAGGGGAGAGATGAAAAGAGAAGGAGAGAAGGGAGCGAGACAGAGAGTGATACAGAGAGAGAGAGACAGAGAGAGGGAGACGGAGAGAGATACATAGACAGATAGAGGGAGATGGAGAGAGGGAGATGGAGAGAGGGAGACAGGAGACAGAGAGAGGGAGACGGAGAGAGATACATAGACAGATAGAGGGAGATGGAGAGAGGGAGACGGAGAGAGATACATAGACAGATAGAGGGAGACAGAGAGCGATACATAGACAGAGAGTGATACAGAGAGGGAGACAGAGAGAGGGAGACAGAGAGAGGGAGACAGAGAGAGGGAGACAGAGAGAGGGAGACAGGAGACAGAGAGGGAGACAGAGAGGGAGACAGAGAGAGGGAGACAGAGAGAGGGAGACAGAGAGAGGGAGACAGAGAGAGGGAGACAGGAGACAGAGAGGGAGACAGAGAGGGAGACAGAGAGAGGGAGACAGAGAGAGGGAGACAGAGAGAGGGAGACAGAGAGAGGGAGACAGGAGACAGAGAGGGAGACAGAGAGAGGGAGACAGAGAGAGGGAGACAGAGAGGGAGACAGGAGACAGAGAGAGGGAGACAGAGAGAGGGAGACAGGAGACAGAGAGAGGGAGACAGGAGACAGAGAGAGGGAGACAGAGAGAGGAGACAGGAGACAGAGAGAAGGAGACAAAGAGAGGGAGACAGGAGACAGAGAGAGGGAGACAGAGAGAAGGAGACAGGAGACAGAGAGAGGGAGACAGAGAGAGGGAGACAGGAGACAGAGAGAGGGAGACAGAGAGAGGGAGACAGGAGACAGAGAGAGGGAGACAAAGAGAGGGAGACAGGAGACAGAGAGAGGGAGACAGAGAGAGGGAGACAGGAGACAGAGAGAGGGAGACAGAGAGAAGGAGACAGGAGACAGAGAGAGGGAGACAGAGAGAGGGAGACAGGAGACAGAGAGAGGGAGACAGAGAGAGGGAGACAGGAGACAGAGAGAGGGAGACAAAGAGAGGGAGACAGGAGACAGAGAGAGGGAGACAGAGAGAAGGAGACAGAGAGAGGGAGACAGAGAGAGGGAGACAGGAGACAGAGAGAGGGAGACAGAGAGAGGGAGACAGAGAGAGGGAGACAGGAGACAAAGAGAGGGAGACAGAGAGGGAGACAGAGAGAGGGAGACAGGAGACAGAGAGAGAGAGACAGAGAGGGAGACAGAGAGAGGGAGACAGGAGACAGGAGACAGAGAGAGAGAGACAAAGAGAGGGAGACAGAGAGAGAGAGACAAAGAGAGGGAGACAGAGAGAGGGAGACAGAGAGGATCAAGTACAGTAGCATCAGTAGAGCTTCGTCCCACGTTTTGCTTTTTTAAAACAAGACCAAGGTCTGCTTCCTCCTTCCTCTCATCCATCTTCCTCCCTGTCCCTTCTCCTCTCATTCCTCTTCCTAGTCTCTCCTCTCTTCCTCCCTCCTCTCGCTCTTCTCCTCTCATTCCTCTTCTTAGTCTCTCCTCTCTTCCCCGCTCCTCTCCTGTCTCTCCTCTCATTCCTCTTCCTAGTCTCTCCTCTCTTCCTCTCCTGTCATCTCCTCTCATCCCTCCTCTTCCTCCCTCCTCTCCTCTCATCCCTCCTCTTCCTCCGCCTCATCTTTACGTCTCGTCTACGTGGGCGCTACTACAATGCTCTCTGCCACTTGTTTACAACATGCCATAGTGAACCTATTGTTGTTGATATACCTGCGCATAAAAAAATTATTTCCCCCAGCTAATCTTTTAGTTACATCAATATTGTGCTGTTAGAACAGTCTTGTGTTTGCAGGTTAAGTATTTAATGTTCACGATTGCCTATTACTAGGCCACCGTCCTCATCTTATCAACGAGGAAATGCTCTTGGAACCTAGTATTTAATGTGATCTATGCACGAAAACTATTATTTATTCAACAAATCTCTCAGTTACAACAACATTGTGTAGCTAAGCAGGGTTGTGATTACCGTAAATTTCGGACTATAAGCCGCGCCTTTTCCCCCCATTTTTCGACCCTGCGGCTTATATAACGGTGCGGCTTATATGTAACTCGACGTGACCAAACCCGAAAATGTAAAAATCGAAATATTGCTCTTTTGACTGCATTGAAATGTTATTTATCTGTTCCCTTATTTGCTAAACTTAATACAACTTGTAAATGAGTTAATTCTTGTTATTTGTCCGACAGTATTGTGTCCCAATGCTAATTACATATGGTAATTAAACATTAAAACTAGGGATGTCCCGATCCGATCACGTGATCGGGATCGGGGCCGATCACGTGATTTTCCGAAGATCGGGATCGACAAAAAATAAATAAAAATAAAAAATGTTGATCGGATCGGGAAAGATCGGTATCGGTAGATACTCAAAATCACATGATCGGGATCGGATCGGGAGCAAACAAATGTGATCGGGACATCCCTAATTAAAACATAATCATTCAATTTAGCTGCTGCAGCTTATATTCAGGTGCGGCTTATAGTGCAAAAATGACGGTATAGGTGAGTGACAACAACATTGTGTGAGCTAAGCAGGTGGCGGCACAGTGGTGTAGTAACACTGTCGCCTCACAGCTAGAAGGTCCTGGGTTCGATTCCAGTTTGGGGACCAGGTTGCTGTGTTGCCAGGTACCCAGGTGGTACTTTCTGTGTGGAGTTTGCATGTTCTCCCCCCGTGTTCGCAAGGGTTTCCCCTGCCAATAAAATTAACCCAATGGAAAAACATGCAGAACAGATCGCTAACGCTGTCGCGTCCCTGATGAAGACGGACAGGAGCACTTGGATTGGTCCCGGGGGGGCGGCCCCACGCCGCAGCCCACATCTGCTCCAAGCTGCCCTTGGAGGGAAGGACGACGGGATGGGAGGTAAGGTAAATTTGATTTATATAGCGCTTTTCCAGATTAAAATCACAAAGTGCTTTACAGGCAGTAAAAGGTTAATCAGAATAGAATAACCACACATGTTACATCACATACAAGATTGTAGAATACTTCAAAAATAAATGAATTAAAATACAATCATACATACACACATGTTATACCACATACATGATCAATTAAAAGCCTCACTGTATAAAAAGGTTTTTAGACCTTGTTTAAAAGACTCAACACTAACAGCAGACCTGATTTCATAAGGTAGCTGATTCCATAGCTTGGGTGCTACGACTGAAAAAGCCAGGTCACCCTTGGTTATTTTTTTGGTCCGGACGACGACGAGCTCTCCTTGGTCGGAGGAGCGGAGAGCCCTATTTGGGCAGTAAGGGGTTATAAGCTCAGCAATGTAGCTTGGGGCTTCACCCTTTAAAGCCTTGTAGGTGGTGAGCGCAATTTTAAAATCAAACCTGTATTTTACAGGTAGCCAATGTAGCGTGGTTAATACAGGGGTAATGTGTTCTCTGCGTTTGGTTCTGATTAACAATCTGGCGGCCGCATTCTAAATGATTTGAAGTTTAGCCAAAGCTGCTTTGTCAAGGCAAGTGAACAGAGAATTACAATAGTCAATTCGTGAAGAAATAAAAACATGAATAACCTGTTCAAGACAGTGATATGGGATATTGGGGCGCAATTTTGCAATATTTCTTAGTTGGAAAAAACAAGACCGGGTTAGTGACTTCAAGTGTTCGTTAAAATTTTGAAACTGATCAAAGATGACCCCCAGATTTCTTGAGCTTGGCTGTGTGTGTTCCTGTGTGTCGCCCATCTCGCATGTGTGTGTTAATCTGTATGACAAATAAAGCAGGGCTGTGATTATAGGTGAAGTATTTCCAATGTGCATTGTGTGAAACAAGACAGTGTGACTGATGACATAACGTTAGCAGCACACTAAACTGAGCAGTGGGCTGAACTCAATTCAAACAAAGAACACAATTTCCACTGCTGTGATGGCTTTGAAATGTAGACACTACTAGACGTGCTAAAAACATAATTTCTCTCATTTCAGTGTTTCACCCCTCTTTTAATCATCTATCCCACTGTGCGCCATTGTCATGTCTCCCGTTAATGTTTCATCATTTATTTCAGAGCACATTTGCATTGATAGTGTCTGCACCCGTCATCTGGACCTGTGTGACTTGCCATTACATCGTGCGGTGTGGTGTTTTGCACGTTCCGGTTCAATGTGAGGGCTAACATAATGAAAGGGAACATGCAGGGAACATTGAATAGGCAGGGAAGACATTTTCATTCAATGAAAATCTGATCAGAGAAATGTGTCCTTTGTGTACTAGTATTTAGTATAGTATAGTAGTGTGAGGATTCGCCTGTCCCTGGACCTTTTTCCTGTGTTTTCCCTGTCTACTCTCCTCAACAGCCCCCACCCTTGCGATGATTTACTCTCCTCTACTCTTCACCAGCCCCCACCCTTGGACATCCTTGATCCTCTACCTTCACGCACCTGTTGGGAGTTTGCAATCACATCGGGAGAGTACATAGGTTGCAGACTCCCCTCCAGTCCTTGTCGGGTCGTTCTGTGTTCAGTGTTCATGGAGTTCTGGACGTTACCATTCTGTACGTCACCATCACCTGCCGCATCTCCGGCGTGAGACGACGGCCCAGCCATCACCACCTGTCGCTGTTTGCCTGGAGTGGGACACCGTCTTCGCTCTCTAATTCTCTACGGGAGGTTTTCCAGTGTTCCCACTCCAGACGTCAAGGCGGCACGCCATCGCTCCCGATTCCACGGGAGGAAGGCGTCTCTTCGTGATCCTCGTTCCTGGGGTGAGGCTCGTCGTCGCTCCCTAGTATTCCACGGGAGGACGGCGTGTTCCCATCCCGGTCCCCTGGGACCCCCTTTATTCTGCGCTGCCCGTCTGCAGCATCCGAAGAGGAGGAGGAGGATCCCCGTGCCAGGCCTCCGCCGTCGGGCCCCTGTCCCCGTGCCAGGCCTCCGCCGTCGGGCCCCTGGTCCCCGTGCCACGCCTCCACCGTCGGGCCCCTGTTCCCGTGCCAGGCCTCCGCCGTCGGGCCCCTGTCCCCGTGCCAGGCCTCCGCCGTCGGAACCCTGTCCTCATCCTTGTAAGCAGCTCTGGCCCTCGCCCTGTCCAAGGCCTTAACCCTGTTCTCTGTCCCTGTCTCCAGCCCGCCTCTCCGGGCCTCTGTCCCTGTCCCCCTCTCCAGTGCCCCTGGTCCTGGCCCTGACACTTAGCCCTGGTCCTTTGCCCTGTCCCTTAGCCATAGTCCCTTAGCCTGTTCGCCTCTTAAAGGCACAGTGCTGCATTTTCCGTTTTTGTGTTCTCCCTTAACACTTTCAGTGCCACTCACGAGATTTATCTGTTTTTTTTTATAGGTGGTTGCTAGCCACTCACGAGATTTCTCAGATTTTTTTTTTTTTTTTTTTAGCGATCTGAAAAATTATTGCATCACCCGAGCCTACCCGAGTATAGCCGAGGGGCGCCGGCGATCACTGTGGAAAAAAGCGCCCCCTGTCGTCTCCCAGATGACATAAGTGATTTTGGAATGGACTCAATGAAAATGAATGGGGAAAAAAATCCGGTACTCCACATTTTCCAGTTCACTGATCCAGCCGGGGTTACCACAGTTCATTCTGGAACCTCAGATCTCCGCTGATCATGGAGTTCTACAGTATCGCGTTGGATCCATACACATATCGATTTTTTCGAATGGTGATCAGGAATTGGAATATACCAGTTGGATACCATCTGATGTCAGGTAAGGACTCTATGTTATCAGTGTTAGGATAATCAGAGTAAGTTTGATGAAGTTATAAGCTGTTTTGTGAAATGTCTTCTTTCGGTTTCACTGTAAAACTCCGTGAGGAAATCAACGGAGCGATTATCCGTGCGCGGCCGTAATGTGCTTGCGTGCACGTATAATATTGATCATCTAGCGTTTATTTGAAAACGATTCATAAAAAGGCAGACGAATATCAACGTTGTGGAATATTCCACTAAAAGACGATTTTCATAGAATGCTCCAGAATGAGCTGTTTTTTATATCAAAACGGGGGCTTTTCTAACTGCTCTGAAACGGAAACGACGCGATAAAAAAACAATCTGCCTTGACAGCACTGACTGGAAAATAGTCTTTGATAATGCGATGGGCAGATTAGACACATAGCCATAATTTAAAACATAGATTAGGCGATATTAACGTTAACATTGGCGCCGATGGTGGCATTCAGCCGGTAAAACGGAAAACCAGGCGTGGCGCTCAAAGTGTTAAAGGGACTGTGCCGCTTTTTGTTATGTAAGAAATAAATGCCCTGTTTTGGCTTACTCTCATACCCGTCTTGTGTTGTGCGATTGGGGTCGGTTACAAACCATAACAGTACGACCCGACCAGTCGACGACCCCAGCCAGCACAGACAGTGTATGTGAGTTAGCCCCTGTTAGTTCCCTCTAGTTCCCTCTAACCCACTCTAGCTCCCTCTAGTTCCCTCTAGCTCCCTCTAGTTCCCCTGTTAGTTTCCCCTGTTGACTCCCCTGTTAGCTCCCCTGTTAGCCTCGTTAGCTCCCCTGTTGGCTACCCTGTTCCCCACAGCTAGGACTGTCCTTCCAGCTAGCTTGTTCTCCTTTGCTAGTCCAGCCCTGTCTGCTAGCCTAGCTCCGGCAGCTAGCGCAGCCTCTATGCTAATGTAGCAGTACAGCTAGCATAGGCCCTGTAGCTAGCAATGCTCTGGCAGCTACCCAGTCCCTCTGCTAGCCCCACTTTAGGTGTAGCTTCCCCTGCTAGCATGGCCCAGTTTTTTTTTGTTTGTTGCTTTGTCATGTCCCCTGCCCCGCTGTCTGATTTTTTGGGTCGCCCGGTGGCTCCCGTGGAGGGGGAGGTACTGTGAGGTTTCGCCTGTCCCTGGACCTTCTTCCTGTGTTTTCCCTGTCTACTCTCCTCAACAGCCCCCACCCTTGCGATGATTTACTCTCCTCTACTCTTCACCAGCCCCCACCCTTGGACATCCTTGATCCTCTACCTTCACGCACCTGTTGGGAGTTTGCAATCACCTCGGGAGAGTACATAGGTTGCAGACTCCCCTCCAGTCCTTGTCGGGTCGTTCTGTGTTCTGGATTCTGGATTCTGTGTTCTGGACTCTGTATCTGTATCTGTGTTCAGTGTTCATGGAGTTCTGGACGTTACCATTCTGTACGTCACCATCACCTGCCGCGTCTCCGGCGTGAGACGACGGCCCAGCCATCACCACCTGTCGCCGTTTGCCTGGAGTGGGACACCGTCTTCGCTCTCTAATTCTCTACGGGAGGTTTTCCAGTGTTCCCACTCCAGACGTCAAGGCGGCACGCCATCGCTCCCGATTCCACGGGAGGAAGGCGTCTCTTCGTGATCCTCGTTCCTGGGGTGAGGCTCGTCGTCGCTCCCTAGTATTCCACGGGAGGACGGCGTGTTCCCATCCCGGTCCCCTGGGACCCCCTTTGTTCTGCGCTGCCCGTCTGCAGCATCCGAAGAGGAGGAGGAGGATCCCCGTGCCAGGCCTCCGCCGTCGGGCCCCTGTCCCCGTGCCAGGCCTCCGCCGTCGGGCCCCTGGTCCCCGTGCCAGGCCTCCGCCGTCGGGCCCATGTTCCCGTGCCAGGCCTCCGCCGTCGGGCCCCTGTCCCCGTGCCAGGCCTCCGCCGTCGGAACCCTGTCCTCATCCCTGTAAGCAGCTCTGGCCCTCGCCCTGTCCAAGGCCTTAACCCTGTTCTCTGTCCCTGTCTCCAGCCCGCTTCTCCGGGCCTCTGTCCCTGTCCCCCTCTCCAGTGCCCCTGGTCCTGACCCTGACACTTAGCCCTGGTCCTTTGCCCTGTCCCTTAGCCATAGTCCCTTAGCCTGTTCGCCTCTTAAAGGCACAGTGCCGCATTTTCCGTTTTTGTGTTCTCCCTTAAAGGGACTGTGCCGCTTTTTGTTATGTAAGAAATAAATGCCCTGTTTTGGCTTACTCTCATACCTGTCTTGTGTTGTGCGATTGGGGTCGGTTACAAACCATAACAAGTAGTATAGTATATTGTGTTGAAATCTGGGGAAATACTTATAAAAGCAACTTACAAAAGATATGCACACTGCAAAAAAGAGCCATACGGATAGTACATCATGGTAGATATTTAGATCACACAAATAGTCTGTTTGTAAGGAGTCAAACATTAAAATTCATGGACTTAATCAAATTCAAATCTGCACAAATTATGTTTCTGGCAATAAAAAAAAAATTACCAAGCAACATTCAAAAAATGTTCACTGCTAGAGAGAGTGTTTATAATTTCAGAGGGACATTAGCTTTAAAGCAACCTACGGTACGTACAACTCTTAAAAGTATGTGCATTGCAGTTTGTGGGGTATCACTCTGGAATGGTCTGGATGCGAATATAAAATTAAGCAAAAATATCAATAAATTTAAAGGTAGCTATAAACAAGCACTTATGGACACATATAAGAGAGAGGAGCTTGAGCAGTAATGTGACTGACTATTATTTTTTTCTCATTTGGATATTTTGATATATAAAAAACTGTACTTTTATTTTATTTTTTATTTGTTATATTATTTTTATTTTTATTCAAATCAAATCAAATCAAATTTATTTATAGGGCCCGACAACACACGTTAATGTCCCCATGGGCCGTACAGGTCTTCTTTAAACAGGTCAAGAAGACAACAAAACAATAAGTCAAGAACAGAACAAGAACACCATAGGGTCCAAAATTTTTTTAGATGAATGCAAATAAATGAAAGAATGCAAGCACTCCCAGACATACCCCACGCGAAGGTAAGGAAAAACTCACTAAAACCTAACAATAGGGAAAAAAGCTCCACAGGCAGTGTGGAGGAGAGAAACCTTAGAAGGGCCATTCAAGGGGGGATCTCACTTCTTAGATGTTGGTGATAGTAGTGTTGCAGACGGACAGTTGGTAAGCATGCACTCATGTGTGTGGTGAAACACAGATGAGTGCATGCAATAGCAACTGTACATTTTGAAAAATTAAAGATAGAGCTAATAGCGATAGCAACTGAACATTTTGAAAGATTAAAGATAGAGTTGATAGCGGATCTATTTGAGGCACAGGGGCGGCGCAGAGAGGGTCACGTCCTCCCCGTCTTAGTCATGGGACATTCAACACTCCGGTCGTTGCTCAGGGACAGCCGGAGACAGGGAGATAGGGGGTGGCGCAGAGAGGGTCGCGAACTCCCCGACATCATCGCGGGACATCCGGCACTCCGGTCACCACTACGAGACCTCCGGAGACAGGGGGGCACGCAGAGGGGGTCGCAATCTCCCGGCCTTCGTCACGGGACGTCCAACACTCCGGACAACACTCCAGGACAGCAAGTCATAGGAAGACAGGGAGACGGGACAGGCGTTAGACAGCTCATGAGATTGTAGTAGGCGGACATAGCAATAGATACAAGTGGTAGGCATATATGTGAATGGAGTAGATATATGAAGTAAGCGTATTATGTGAATAGAATAGAAGTACTTAACCCAGCAATGAAACCGCGTTGACTGTTAATCTGTTAACAGTCTGTTAATCAGTTGACAGGACCACGGACAGACGGCGGAGAATAACTGATCCAAGGCCTCGGAGGTGCATGTAGAGCAGTCACTACAAGCTTGGCCAAGACCCCGAGGCATCCATCACCTTGGTCAGCGCCAGGAGACGGGTACTCAGAGAGAAGGGGGAGGGAGGGGGGGGGGGGGGAGGGGGGAGAGGGGGGGGGGGAAGAGTTAGAGAGTTCCCATGTTTGTGGTGCTGCAAAGGAGCAGACATGTAGTACCCTGTAGTGCCATGTAGTACCCCGTAGTGCCATGTAGTACCCTATAGTACCCCATAGTGCCATGTAGTACCCCGTAGTATCCTGTAGTACCCTGTAGTGCCATGTAGTTATAAAATTATAATGTCAAATATTGTAAGGAAGGGGCAGGGCTTGATAAGTTGTTTTACTTCCCCTGTTCCTTCTCGAACACGTATTGTATGGAAATAGTCTCTGACTATTTACCTTTTTGTTTTTTAAACTTGTTTTATGTTTCTATGTTCGAGACAAATAAAAATCAAATCAAATCAAATTTAAAGAAATAATCTTGAACATTTACATATAAATACATTTCTATTTTACCACTTTATCACCAACTGATCACCAAGAACACAATAGTGATTCTATCTATAATAACCATGCTCATGAATGTTTTTACATTTGCTGTTTTGGGCTGTTCTAAACACCGGTGTCTGGTAGGACATTCCTGGGAAAATCGAGCGCACAGGACATTACATCACCAGCAGCAACAGAAGTGTGTTTGGAATGAATAGAAGATTAACTCGGTAGTTAGGATTTTCAAGATGGAAAGCAAGTTAATACAGTGCAAAACTACAACAGCAATGACCACTTATCACCAATACATGTCGCCAAAACGAGGATCTTTTATTTTATTTTTACTTAAATTTTTTATTACATTTACATTTAGTCATTTAGCTGACGCTTTTATCCAAAGCGACTTACAAGTTCTGTACGACAGGTCATCAGGAAGGGCATAACTCTATCAGCTGAGTAACAATGTTCATCAAAGTGTTGAGTGCTACAGTGTAGGTTAGTTTATTAGGACAAGTGCATGACAGTAAGGTTAGTTAGGGTTTTATTTTTTTTATTATTATTTCAGATAATGGTTGAAGAAGTGCGTCTTTAGTCGACGGCGAAAGATTGGATGGGTTTCGGCTGTTCTAACTGGGGTGGGTAGTTCATTCCACCATTGTGGGGCAAGGACTGAGAATAGGCGATTTCTCTTTGATGACCCTCCCGGAGCTCGGATAGGAGTAGGTCTGAGGCGGCCAGAAGATGCAGAGCGTAGGGGTCTTGAGGGTGTGTAGTTAGAGACCATTGACCGGAGGTAGGCGGGAGCGGTTCCCTTTTGATAGATTTATATCCAGTATATTTTAGGATCTTCTAACTAAAGCTAGCTCTACCCAGTATCTTCTAGGATATTCTATCTAAAGCTAGCTCTGCTATCTAAAATCACTCTGGGCCCTATGGGTCCTGGGACCAGAATACAAATAGATCTTGACCACTGAGGAGTTGTAAAACCACCATTCCCTAAAAATATACACATAGGAACATACAGTTTAGATTTGACACATAGATTTTCCCCATAGATTACTCCATAATATATCATGGTTAATTAATATCTTACATAGAACCAGAGAAGTATGCAATAGATTTGTTTTATTCTCCCTAAATTAAAAGGTTACAGTCTGCCTGAGCATGACTTGACCAAATCAGGCAGTTTAAGAATAGACCAACTGGCCTGTTGTATGATCACACTTGCTGACTTTGCACTAACCAGGACATATGCTGTCATTTAAATCCCCCTATGTTATTATTTAAATAGATGATCCAATCCCTATAAAATTAACACTTAGACCTGAGAAATAGAATCAATCTCAAACTCTGCTACTTTATATTACAAATAACCGTTATTACAACAACCATATAGTCTGCCATTATATTTAATCTCTGACTCAGCAGAAAACCACTAAAGTGCCAGACGGCCCAGCATGTCCTCAAATATCACCAGGGTGAAACCATGCCTTTAAATGATCAGACCTGTCATACCATGTGTTACCAAAACTCTATCTGGTAGGACAAACTGCTGATATATATACAAGCCAGAAACCAGACTTGTTCACTCATTCTGATATCCTGCTTCTCGGCGAAGAGCTTGCTACTGTCACTATTGAGTCCAGATCGATCTGTCTGTATTCTTTCATGCAACCTTCAGAACCCAGATAAACGACCACATCTTCTTGCTAACAAAGCAACTTCTGTCTTCGTGTCCACTTTTTTAATCCGAGTCTCTGCCATCAAAGAACCCAGATCTTGAGTTCTGACACTTTCACTTTGCCGCATGGTATGCCAGGTCAAGGGCCTTGAAGCGGATTCGTGCAGCAAGTTTCAAGTTTCTTTAATAGTTGTCATACAGAAGTACAGAATACTTTTATACAAAATGCTTCTTACTGTTACGCTCCAGAGACTGTGCAAGACAAGATAAGTATGAAATAAAATAACATAGTATAGCATGTAAATTAGAAGTAAAAAAATTAGGTCAGTGTTCAGTATAGACATATGTACAATGTTCGATGCAGAATAGACGTAACTGAGTTACCATATAATATACAATATACTATGCAGTGTACTAATATACAATACTATATAGTGCAAGGCAGAAATGGGATGAGGTGCAATTTAGGTACAATTTACAGTAGGTGTACGAGTTGTAGTGCAAATCCTTTATCAATAAATATAAAGTGTGTTTGTGTGATCTAAAGTGTGGAGAGTGGGTGCTGCAGTGTGTTGTTGTTTAAGTGAGTGTGTGCGTGTGGGTGTGTGTGCTGTGTGCATTTGATGGTTGTTGCATAGTGTTTATTGTTCGTTTAGCAGCCTGATGGCCTGGGGATAGAAGCAATGGGGAGCCAGTGCAGGTCCCTAAGAAGTGGGGTGACATGGGCCGACTTCGGTAGGTTTGATATTATTATTATTTTTTTTTAATTTAACCTTTATTTTACCAGGTAGTCACTGACATCAACAACACAACAGTACATCCACATGGGCCCCTTGAATTCGGCCGCGTTCAGCCTCCCAGACCTCCATGAGAGGGCCCCCCCCCCCTCCCGCCATCCACCCCCAGAAACAGGGCTCCTCCACATCCCAGGGCCGTCCCACGCGGGGCCGAGTACTCAGCGACACGGGTACCTTGAATTTGATTGGGCCAGGCCCAGTAGAGGGGCGAGGGGTGGTACTCCCCCCCACCGAGCCAAGCCCGCTACCTCCCATGCCACCCAGCACCCCACCCCACAGCCGACGACCCCACAACATCCAAGACCCCACTCTCCCGGGCCAAACCGCGGAAACGATGGTCCCCCTCCCCCTGAGTTAAGCCCATAGGAGCCCCTCATATCCCAGGCCGATGCGCTCGCAGCCGGGCGCCCAGCGACACGGGTCCCTTGAATCAATTGGGCCAGCCCAGTAGAGGAAAGGATAGGGGACTCCCCCCCACCGAGCCAAGCCCGCTATTTCCCATGCCACCGAGAGCCCCACCCCACGCCCACCGACCCCCCAACACACAGGACCCCGCCGGGCAAAGCCCAGCCGCTCTGATCCCCCTGAGAGAAACCCCTCCCTCCCGCCGTCCTCCCCGAGAAACAGAACACCCCCATATTCTGGTCCACCATGCGCGGAGCCAAGCACCCAGAGCTCCCACCCGCCCCCGCCCGACCGCCAGGCCCCCGGCCCACGAGAACCCCAAGCCCAGGCCTGCAGAAGGCCAAAGCACCACGCCTCAATGATCCCGCGACCCCCCACGACCCCCCAGACCGCCCAGGCCACGGCGGCCGAGGGCCCCAGGAAACCCCTCCCCCCCCCCACACCAATCACACAACACGCAAGGCCCCCCCTCCCCCGGGTCCAACCGCCGGAACGATGGCCCCCCCCCCACTGAACCCAGCCTGCCCACCTCTGTCGCAGACATCACCGCATATATTTATGAAAAATGAAACTAACAACACAATAAGAAAAAATTAAGTGAACATAAATGGTTATATTGTTAGCACTCTTTCCCCGGTTGGCGGTTTGGGGGGGGGGATCAGCCCTCCCACTGGAGAAGCCCCCCCCCCAGAGACAGAGATACCCCCCAAAGGAGATTCTCCAAGCCTCTCTTCATGTCCAACATTTTGAATTCTTGTCCTTCATATTTGTCCATGTGCACATTTAAAGCAACTGCTATTCTAACATAACACAAAAGAAAATAATATAAAAGAAGACTAAAGACAATTGGCACTTCCCAGGTATTTCTTTTTAACCCCGTTTAACCCCCGTTGGCGGGTTGGAGAGGTAAGGCTCTCCTGGAGAGGGCCCCTCCTATAACGACATAGATATCCCCAATGGGGATTCTCCAATGTCCCTATTATTGTCCAAAATTTTATTAGAATTTTTTCACTTTTATATGTTAGTACATTTCCAGAGCTCCCGGTCTGGTCTCCGAATGTGATTCCCCCTGTTCCCTGTCATCTTATTTGTGTGTCATGTGTGCTAGTGTCTACAGTTTAGTCTAGTACGTGTTATTTGTATTATATGTCCCGAATCAAGTCCCAACCTCCCAAACTAATGCATTTACGTTGTCTGTATTCCCAGCGGTCTGTGTGTTAGCTGCAGTGTGTCTCGAATCATAACCTCCATTCACTATCACATTATATGCATATATGGTATTGAATCTTGGTCGGTGTGTATGACCTCAGTGCTCGAGTCCTGCTTGGTGTGTGAAACCTCGTTATTCAAGTTCTGGCTGGTGCGGTTGATCTCGGTGCTCGGATCTCGGTTGGTGTGTGTGGCCTCCGCGTTCGCATCTTGGCCGGCCCGGGCGACCTCCGCGCCTGCATCTCGTGTGCGGATGGTCCGGCCGACCTCGGTGCCGAGTCCTGGTTGGTCCGGTTGTATCCAGCGTTTCCCCATCCCTCCCCTGGGGGCCGTCCGTTTCACCTCTCCCGAACCAGCTTGTATCACTTGCTGCATCATATTCATCGTGTTAACTTCCATGTTAGCTTGCAGCTCCTTCTCCAGCCAGGCCTCGCTGCGGTCCAACGCCACGTTAGCTTGTATCCCTTGCTGCGTCGTATTCACCGTGTTAACTTCCATGTTAGCTCGCAGCTCCTTCTTCAGCCAGGCCTCGCTGTGGTCCAACGCCCCGCTAGCTTGTATCACTTGCTGCGTCATATTCATCGTGTTAGCTTCCATGTTAGCTTGCAGCTCCTGCTCCAGCCAGGCCTCGCTGCGGTCCAATGCCACGTCAGCCCTGAGTCCATCGATGTTGCTCTGGACGCTCTGCGTGCCAGCCTGGACAGCCCGGTTAGCTAACTCAATAGCCTGTGTGCTAGCCCGTATGTCCTGGACCATCTGCATTTTAGCTTGGATGTTACAGAAACATGTTTCAGGTTCGGTAAAATAGACATAGAATATACTTTACCTTAGCCAGAAGGTACTCAAAAAAGAATAATTCCAATGATCCCATTGGCAATCACGATTACTCGTTTATATGTAATTATTCGTGTTTACGGGAAACTATAGGTTTTGAGGTGAGCAGATCTGCTAGCGATTGCTCTGCAAGAGCTCCTCCCCCTCAGAGCGAGTCTTGACAGTCCAGTTTAGACATTGTCTCTACTGATCCCTTTCTATCAGAGTTCAAAAGGTAGGTGATACTGCCACCTGGTGAGATTCGATCGGCATTGCAATTCCAACGTAGGCAAATGAGCCAGGGACACCTAGAGTGATCCGGATGACCGTTTAGAACTGGGATCAAAGGAACAAGATCAAAGGATCCAAAAACGAGTTTACTTGTTATTGGCGCTCAAGCGTTGGTGGCGAAAAGAACGCTCTCTGCGTACCATCGTTCCCACAAGGACTATTCTCTGTAATAGCTGCTACTGCAAGCGGTGCCAAGGTATTCTTTGATAAAGGTAAAATATTTCTTGTAGAACCTGACGGTTTGACATAAAGATGTACCAGAGAATATATTATCTGCAAACGGAGTGTAATGACAACGACAAGTGTAATGATAATAATGATATGTGTAGCGTGATGGCCAGTCACGATATTCAGACATGGCATGAGATTATGGGTCATTGTAATTACAAGGATTTACTGGAACTGCAAGCAGTGACAGAAGGCATGCACATTGAAGGTGAAAAGCGTAGACCTGACAAAAATTGTGCAGTGTGCAAAAAACTGGGAAGTTTACTCAACCGAGATACAGAAATCCCACAGAAAAAGTAAGGGTACCACTTGCATTAGTTGACACGGACCTAGCCGGCCCAGTAAGCAACGAGTCCATAGGAGGCTTTAGATATGTACAGTCTTTTACAGATGTGTGCACAGGGGCAGTGTTTGTTTACTTTCTCAAAGCAAAGAGTGACACACCCCAGGCCACGGAGAAATTCCTGGCAGACGTAGCCCCTTATGGTAACGTAGGATGCTTGAGGTCCGACAACGAAACCGAGTTCACAAACAGAGAGTTCCAATCACTGTTGAGAAGGTACAAGATAAGACATGAGACGTCACGTCCATATCCCCCACACCAGAACGGAGTGGCAGAGAGGGAATGGCGCACCCTTTTCGAAATGGCTAGGTGTAAGCTAGGAGACTTACCTAAGAGCCTATGGCATTATGCGGTGCAAGAAGCCGCTTACACCAGAAACAGGTGCTTTAATAAGCACTCTGGCACCACCCCGTACACAGCACTGACAGGAAAGTGTGAGGATTGGTTCGTTACCGCACGCTTCCAGGTACCAATTACCTTCACGCACCTGAAGTGAGTTCCAAATCAGCTCGGTGGAGCCCTTATATACTCTGGTGTTCCTAACGTTCTGTGTCGGGTCGTTTTGGGCTTACCACTAGTTGCTGCTTGTTTTCCTCCCGTGTTGTACCTCGTCTGTTTTCTCCAGGACGTCTATGGAAGTCGCCGCTGTTGCTTCACTCTGCCATCCGTTGGATCTGTGCCTCGTTGCCCGCTTTGCGCAATTGCGCCTTGGTGAGTTTTGGAAACTTATTTTTTGGATGCTCTGTTTTTTCTCGCATTTTTCTGGACTCGGGACCTATCTGTTTTTTGTGTGTTTGGTAAACACTGAAGATTAGTCGCTTGTGTTTGTACTGGACTCAGCTAAGGAAGACTGGACTGCCTTGTATTCCATTCGCTCGTTTGTTTGACATTCTCTCTCTCTCTGTTCCTTCCTGAGTGGATCTTCAAGTAGCTGCAGAGCCGCAGAGTCAGAGGCGCAACGCCACAGTGCCGTCTCTGCTCTGAGACGAGCTGCAGAGCCGCAGACTACTCTGCCCAAGAACATTCTCCCTTTGTGCTTTTGTTGTTTTTGCTATTCTCTGTTATTAGGAAATAAATACGCCCTGGTTTTTGGCTAACTCTGAACTACCTGTGTGTGCCGTGCTGTTGGGGTTGTTAACAAACCATAACATTACGACCCGACCATGTCGACCCCAGCCGACACAGACAGAGTTAGAGCAGCGTTGGCAGTCCAGATCCAGCTGACCAACGACCACACCCAACAGTTGGGTGCGGCTGCTGTACAGGACCTCCGGGCCCAGGTCCAGCTTATTCTGGATTCCCTTGACACTCTGGCCACCCAGCAGACTGCCCAGGGTAATCAGCAGGCTGATATTCTGCACCAGCTACAGGCTCTAAGTGCAGCATTTAACACCCTGCTTTTAACCCCACCTGTGCCAGGACTCCCAGCCAGATCACCACCCGCCGCTGCGACAGACCCCGCACCTCCCGACCTCGCACCTCGGGAGCCCCGTCTCTCCGAACCACGTTTTGTTAGACGGTAACTTCGAGGATTGTGCCACATTCATCATGCAATGTGAGTTGGTTTTCCTTCATCAACCCAGCCGATTTACGTCAGAGGGAGCCCGAGTAGCGTACATGACTAACCTGCTCTCGGGCCGAGCAGCACAGTGGGTTACTGCTTCCTGGTCTATGAGGGCTGATTTTTGTTTCTCCTACCCAGACTTCGTGGCAGAGCTCCGAAGGGTTTTCCACCACCCAGCTCGTGGCCAGGACCCGGGAGCTCGGTTGGGCACCTTCCGGCAGGGCAGTGTCAGTGTCACCGACTACGCGCTGGAGTTCAGACTGGCCGCAACCGAGAGCGGTTGGAACGATCGGGCGCTTCATCTCACCTTCCTGAAGGGGCTCAACGACGCTGTAAGGGACCAGCTCGCGACCCGAGAGGAGCCCGATTCTCTCGAGGGCCTAATCAGCCTCGCTATTCGCATCGACGGACGCCTCCGGGAGAGAATTTATTTCTTTATTTCTTTATTTCAGATCCCCATTAGTCACTGCCTCAGCAGCGACTCTTCTTCCTGGGGTCTGGATCCAAACATATAAAATTAAACAAGAATAATCAATAAACAACATAAAAACAAAACAAATATCAATAAAACACCAATAAAATATACAAACAATTATAGAACATTAAACCAATTAAAATCAGACATACAACCAAATATGTATGCCAAATGTTCTAATATAGAACAAAACAAATATCAATAAAACAACATATATCAATAAAACAACAAAGACAACAAAGACAACAATAACAAATATCAATAAAACAACAAATATCAATAAAACAACAAAGACATCTCAGAGCAAACTAAAACGTGCTCAAAAACAGCACAACATTCCATACACTCATACTCTAATACTCTTCATAACCACTAGACAAACACATTCCAAAACAACACATAACCCAACCCAAGAACCCATTCATTAGACACAAATTAGACCCAACCAAAATCAACCTCTTTCTGCATTACAGCCACTCGTAGTCTCCTCTTGAATCCCACCTTACTGGTAATTGAAACCAAATATTGTGGAAGTCTATTCCAGTAGGACATTGCCCTGTACATTACAGTTTTCTTTAAGGCTTCAGTTCTGGGTCTCGGCAGGGCGAACCGACCCTTCAAGGCTTGTCTAGTGCCATAGCCATGACCATCACTAATAAGCACCAGCTGCAAAAAGAGGCACACAGGTTTATGCAAAGTATAAATATTTCTCATAAACAAAATAAGACTACACACTAGTCTCTCATTGACTCTCATCCATGACAGTTCCTTGTGCATTTTCTCAACACTGTTTCTAATTGAGCTATGCAATGCAAGTCTTGCAGCTCTATTTTGAGTAAGCTGTATTTTATTTAAATCTTGTTTGGGTGCATTTGACCAGATTGCTGGACAGTAGTCCAGATGTGACAAAACTAGTGATTGTATGACTTGCTTGGTAGCTGTGTCTGTTAAAAAATAGGCATTCCGTCTAATAATTGAAATACTTCTGCTCATTTTTGTTACAATATTGTTAATGTGAGTTGACCAAGAGAGTGTTTCATCTATTATAACTCCAAGCAATCTGGCCTCCTTAACTTGCTCAATATCTGCACCCTGCAAAGAAATATTTAATCTGTGATTCTCTCTCTGAGCATGCTTTGAACAAATAATTAGACATTTTGTTTTGGATGCATTTAGTTTCAGCTTATTTACCGTGACCCATTCAGAAATCTGCATTAACTCGCTTTGAAGAAGACTACTGAGGTCTTTGGCATTGCTTGCCGAAGCATATATTGTAGTGGCATCTGCATAAATGGAACTGCTTGCATTTCTTAAACTTTGTGGCATATCATTTACAAATATTGAATATAATAATGGTCCAAGGCAACTTCCTTGAGGAATGCCACATTGTAGCGTTTTAAAGCTTGATAAAGTTCCATTAAACAGGACACATTGTTGTCTCATGAATAAATAACTTTTCATCCAGTTAGTAGCTGAGTGTTTGAAACCATAATCAGCTAGTTTTGTAAGCAGCAGTTCATGATCAATGAGATCAAAAGCTGCGCTAAAATCTAACAGTACTGTACCAACTAATAATTTACAGTCAATATTTCTTAGCCAATCATCAGCCAATTGTGTAAGTGCTGTGCATGTTGAATAGCCTGGTTTGTAAGCATGTTGAAAGTCAGAATTTATGTTATTAAGGGAGAAGTAATTTTGAATTTGTTTGAATGCAATTCTTTCCATAAGTATACCTAAAACAGGTAAAATACTGATTGGCCTACTATTTGGTCCAGTGAATGATTCTTTTCTATTTTTTGGTAGAGGGGTGACCTTAGCTACCTTCCATATTTGCGGATAAATTCCTTCCTTAAGACTCAAATTGAATATATGACATATCGGACCAGCAATACTTCCAGCTGATAGCTTCACAAGTCTACTGTCCAGATTGTCGTGACCAGAGGGTTTGTCACATTTCAATTCAGACAATAACTTTTCAATTTCTGAAAGATTTGTGACCAAAAATTCAAATTCACATTCTTTGTCCTTCATGATCTGACTTTTTATAATTGAATCTGATAAGTTACCCTTTACAGGTGGCATGTTGTCTCTTATAGTATTTACTTTATTTGTGAAATAGTCATTGAAATAATTTGCAATATCCAAGGGCTTAGTGATGAAACCATCCCCCGATTCAATAAATGATGGTATTTTACCCATTTTGTCTCTACCCATGATTTGATTCAGAGTACTCCATAGTTTTTTACCATCATATTTTGTTTCTTCAATTCTGGATCGGTAGTATAGCCTTTTTTTTCAGTTTATTTAATTTGGTTGCTTTATTTCTTAAAGAGCGATATGCTAACCAATCTTCTGAATTCCGTGAATTTAGAGCGATTATTTTCAGTTTATCTCTTTCTTTCATGTTGCTCCTTAGGTCAGTGTCTAGCCAAGGTGCTTTGATAGATCTTACAGTAAGTTTTTTTATGGGCACATGCTTGTCACAGACCGAGGAAAATAACTTCATAAATTCTCCTAGGGCTTCTTCAGTATGAATACACTCAAATACACTGTCCCACTTTATGTTGTGCACGTCTTGAATAAATAAATTCTCACAGAAATGTTTATAGATTCTTTTATGTATGATTTTAGGACCTGCTTTGGGGACTTTGACTTTTCTTGCCATAGCAATCATGTTATGATCACTGAATCCAATTGGCACTGAAACAACTTTTGAACATTTATCTGCTGAATTAGTAAAAATATGATCTATACAAGTTGAGGATAATACACCTGATTTGTTGACGTTTATTCTAGTCGGTAGGTTTACCATTTGGGACAAGTTGCATACCGTGGCTATGTCATTAAGCTTTCTTCTCATAGAGCAGGTATTAGATAGCCAGTCTATGTTTAGGTCACCTACAAAATAAATTTCTCTGTCAGTGTCCGAAACATTTTGAAGCATTGTACAGATTTTTTCAAAATATGCAGCATCGGAATTGGGTGGTCTATAGCAGCAGCATACAAGTAATGGCTTGAGATGCGGCAGGTGAACCTGAATCCAGATGGCTTCCACATCTGGCCAGTTAAGATCTTTTCTTATTTTTGTTGGAATTTGTTCTTGTATATAAATGAAGTGAAGGCGTGAGAGAGCACGACGGGGAACCCCAGACGTTCCCCAGACCCCCCGTACTCGTGACTGTACTGCTGACCGTCCTGCCCCCTCCGCGACTGGTGGCCCTTTCCCCTCCCGGTCTGTGACCAAGGAGGAACCCATGCAGCTGGGACGCACACACCTTAGCCCGGCTGAACGGGAGTCCAGGCTCAGGTCCGGCCTTTGTCTCTACTGCGGCCGGGATGGACACTGTATCTTCAATTGTCCTACCCGGCCAAAAGACCAGGCTTGCCGGGACCCCGGGAGATCCTGGTGAGCCGTTTTTCCTGTTCCCACACCCGTGCACCACCTGACCGTCTGACGAGCGTCACCCTAGCCTGGGCGGACCAGCGGGCGACGGTGGGTTCACTCATTGACTCGGGTGCTGATGAGAGTTTCCTGGACGTTGAGTTTGCCACCCAGGCCAACATTCCACTTGAGGACCTCGAGAGGCCCTTGGAGGTTTTCGCGCTGGATCAGCACCGCCTGGCTGACATCACTCAACGCACCTGTCCTGTCCTCCTCACCATTGCTGGTAACCACGTTGAGAGACTCCAGTTCTTTATTACCAGATCCCCTCTTGTCCCAGTAGTCCTGGGTCGGCCCTGGCTCACGCTGCATGAGCCCCACATCACCTGGTCCTCCGGCACCATCATGGGGTGGAGCTCCTCCTGTCATGCCCAGTGTCTTCAGGCGGCGTCCAGTCCTTCGCCCCGGAGTTCCCCTTGTGTGCCGCCCTCGGACCTCTCAACTATTCCCCCCGAGTACCACGACCTCGGGGAGGTTTTCAGCAAGTCCCGGGCTCAGGCCCTTCCTCCTCACCGGCCTTACGACTGCGCCATCGACCTCTGCTCAGGGGCCCCCCTTCCCGGCAGCCGCCTCTACAGTCTGACCGTCCCTGAGAAGGCAGCGATGGATAAGTCCATCTCTGAGTCCTTGGCAGCAGGCCTCATTCGGCCCTCTTCCTCCCCGGTGGCGGCCGGTTTCTTTTTTGTTGGGAAGAAGGATGGAGACCTTCGACCCTGCATTGACTATCGCCAACTCAACGAGATCACCATTAAGAACAAGTATCCTCTTCCTCTCATGAACTCCACCTTCGAGCCCCTCACCCAGGCTACCATCTTCACCAAACTGGACCTCCGGAGTGCCTACCATCTGGTCCGTATCCGAGAGGGCGATGAATGGAAGACCGCCTTCAAGACTCCCAGGGGTCATTACGAGTATCTGGTGATGCCGTTCGGCCTCACCAACGCTCCGGCGGTATTCCAGGCGCTCATGAACGACATCCTCCGTGACATGCTCGAGGAGTTTGTGGTGGTATACCTGGACGACATCCTCATCTTCTCCAAGACTCTCGAGGAACACGTCCAGCGTGTCCGCCGTGTGCTGGAGCGCCTCCTCCACAATCGGCTCTTCGTTAAGGCAGTGTTACGGACTCTGTCCTTATATCATTATGTATGCATGTAATATTATATTGTATAGGGTATTATATATATATATAATATCGCTGCTGTCGGGACAAAACCTCATAACTTTTTTTTTATATAAATCAACTCCGTAGATCATCCTCGATATGTGTGTGTGGGTTTTACAAAGTTTAAACAATGGGAAAGCATTAAACCGATCATCTGTCTAAACCTCCTAACTCTATTCACCCTCAAATCTGTGTTCGTTTTTTTCATCTGCTGAAAAGTTGGGTTTTTGGAGTTATGAGGTTTTGTCCCGACAGCAGCGATATGTGTTATGTATGTAGGCAGGTTGTATTGTTTTTTTTTTGTCTCCCTCCTGTGTAACCTATCTATCTCTCAGGGTCAATCACCATCCCACTCCAAACAACAACAGCAGCAGCAGCAGCAGCAGCTGAGGCTCATCAGACTAATTGACACATCCCTTCATATATCCCTGTGTGTGCAGTGTTAGCTAGAGCTCTGTCGGTGTATGTTGGTAACTATATCTGGTGGTGTTGTGGTAGCGCTCACATTTGTTTAGTGTGTGAGCTAGTTAAAGCTCTGTTGGGCTCATGTTTGGTGCATGAGCTAGTTAAAGCTCTGTTGAGCTCATGTTTGTGAGAGAGCTAGTTAAAGCTCTGTTGGGCTCATGTTTGGTACATGAGCCAGTTAAAGCTCTGTTGAGCTCATGTTTGTGTGAGAGCTGGTCAAGGCTCTGGTGGATTAGCCATTTCCTATAGTATTGTACCCATTGTGATCCTGCCTGTTGTACATTTTCTGTTTACCCATAACCTGTTTTGTGTATTTGTTTATTAATCGTCACCCAGCTTATGGTGATTGTTTTTCTTGTTTGTTAACCTTTTGTTTCACACACAGGGACATTGAGGACAGGAAGACACCCTGGGTCTACATTTTGCATCACGTAGGTGACCTACTGTTAAAGACACCAGCTTTAGAGTGAGCACCACCACCTGTACTTTGGGGCGTCCGCGCCTGTAAGGGGGGGTGGGCTTTTATTTCTTTTTGATATTTAATTTGGTGCTCACTGGTAAGTCCTCCGTGCTCTCTGTGTTGCTGATCTTGAATTTTGTAAAATAAATATTATTATTTAGCAAATTGTCTCATGCGTTTTAGTGTCACTGCACCCTCACCTACCCTGTCTGTGGCCTTGTGTTGCGTCTCCCCACAGGGGTACGTAACAGGCAGAGAAGTGCCGTTTCCACTCCGACTCCGTCGATTACCTAGGCTTCATTGTGGAGAGCGGCCTGACCCGAGCCGACCCTCGCAAGATCCGGGCCGTGGAGGAGTGGCCGGAACCCACCTCTCGGAAGGAGCTACAGAGCTTCCTCGGGTTCGCAAACTTTTACCGGAGATTCATCCGGAATTACAGCCAGGTGGCGGAACCACTTACCAGGCTGACCTTTCCCTCCCTGCCGTTTGACTGGTCTCCAGCGGCCTGCGCTGCGTTCCGTTCCCTCAAGAAGAGGTTCACCACCGCCCCGGTCTTGCTCCACCCAGACCCCAAGAGGCAGTTTATTGTGGAGGTGGACGCCTCGGATACTGGACTAGGGGCTATCTTGTCTCAGCGGTCGGCGACGGACCAGAAGGTCAATCCGTGCGCTTTCTACTCACGTCGTTTCCTTCCTGCCGAGAGGAACTATGACATTGGCAATCGGGAGCTGCTGGCGGTAGTGGCTGCCTTGGAGGAGTGGCGTCATTGGCTGGAGGGAACCGTTCACCATTTGGACGGACCATAAGAACTTGACGTACATCCGTGCATCCAAGCGCCTCAACGGCCGGCAGGCAAGGTGGGCCAGCTTCCTCAGTCGGTTCGACTTCTCGCTGACTTTTCGCCCTGGGTCCCGCAACACGAAGGCCGACTCTCTGTCCCGGTTACACTCCAAGGGGGCTCCAACCCCTGAGGATCCGACTCCCATCCTCCCAGAGGTCAGGATGGTGGGAGTGGTAACATTGGGCATCGAAACCGTGGTCAGGCGTGCCCTACGTTTCCATCCCGCTCCCAGCAACGTACCTGTTCTCCAATGGGGCCATACCAGCCGGTTTGCCTGCCACCCCGGCGTTCACCGCACTTTCTCCTTCCTGGCTCGTCGATTCTGGTGGCCCACCATGAGGAACGACGTCAAGGAGTTTGTTCTGGCCTGCACGGTCTGCACCCGCAGCAAGGCCTCCCACCAGGCACCCTCCGGGCTATTACAGCCACTTCCCATTCCGAGCCGCCCTTGGTCCCATGTGGTGTTGGACTTCGTCACGGGTCTTCCATCGTCCCAGGGAAACACAGTCCTTCTGACTGTGGTGGACCG
The DNA here is from genome assembly GCF_963971535.1 of Notolepis coatsorum. Lineage (NCBI taxonomy): Eukaryota > Metazoa > Chordata > Actinopteri > Aulopiformes > Paralepididae > Notolepis > Notolepis coatsorum. The sequence goes on along the minus strand of NC_140169.1, from coordinate 42,783,982 downwards.
GTTCAGCAAGGGGGTTCACCTCGTGGCCCTTCCCAAGCTTCCCTCAGCTTCCGAGACAGCGGACCTCCTGACAAGCCACGTGTTCCGCCTCCATGGTTTCCCCCAGGACGTCGTCTCGGACCGGGGTCCCCAGTTCACTTCCCAGGTATGGCGGGCCTTTTGCAAGGGATTGGGGGCAACTGTTAGTCTTTCGTCTGGTTACCATCCTCAGACTAACGGACAGACAGAGAGGATGAACCAGAGCGTGGAGTCTGCTCTCCGTTGTGTTGCCGCCAAGAGACCTGCTTCCTGGAGCCGGTTCCTCCCATGGGTCGAGTACGCCATCAACTCCCTGGTCAGTTCCGCCACCAGCCTCTCGCCATTTGAGGTATCCCTGGGCTACCAACCCCCTCTTTTCCCTGCACAGGAGTCGGAAGTGGCAGTTCCCTCCGTGCAGGATCATCTCGACCGGTGTCGTCAGGTCTGGGAGATCACCAGGACTGCGCTGCTCCGGGCATCGGAGCGCGCCAGTCGGGGAGCTAACCGACGCCGGATCCCTGCGCCGACGTACCACCCTGGGCAGAGGGTATGGTTGTCCTCCAAGGATCTTCCGCTTCGATCCTCGGCCAAGAAGCTTAACCCCCGGTTCGTCGGCCCTTTTGAGATCCTGAAGGTGCTCAGTGGCGGTGAGTCTGAAGCTTCCTGCGTCAATGCGCATTCATCCTGTTTTCCATGTGTCCCGGGTTAAGCCTGTCTCTCTCAGTCTCCTGATGCCTCCTGCTCCAGATCCGCCTCCTCCCGAGATGGTGGACGGACACCCAGGGGCGTCCATTTGGTATGGCAAGGTATGGCACTAAAAATGTAAAAAAATAAAAATAAAAAATTACAATTTTTTATGTTGATTTAGAATTCGAATGTCAACATTATGAACGAAGCTTCGAACTATTCGGTACAGCCCTAGCATGTTTTGATATTGTCAATTATCTCACTTTTACTAGGTGACTTTTGCTGTGACTAACTGAAATATGCCCCAAAAAAAAGGAAAATGGACATAGGGAAGTTTTTTTTATCAAAGGGCAGCAGAGACAAGTGATACAGGGACACAGGTAAGGTCTGGCTTAGTGATTATAATAGTGCAGTTCAGCATTCAGTAACCCATACTTTTTGTGAATGTGTTTTTGATACTACATTCTGTTGAACACACCCACCTCAAAACCGTACCTAAGGAAAATTGGCTCAATTGCAAGAAAAGTAATAGACAGTTATGATATTACATTCTGCATAATTCGTATGCAAAATATTGTGGTTCCCTGCTTTAGTCTGTTGACACATTTCTATACTAAAAATGCTTGTGTAGTCCTGTGTCATACCTAAATGTCAGATAACTGAATTGTATAGAAACAACTCACCAAAAGTGACTATTGCACAACTGATTTGACCAAAAAAAATCCACCAAGGGGGGGGAACACCCCCTTCACCCCCCCCCCCCCCCTCCTCGCCATACCTTGCCTTTTAGTGAAAGGACGCCACTGCGGACACCCCCAGTGGAAGGTCCGTCAGCTCATGGACGTCCGACGGCGGGGACGGGGGTTCCAGTACCTGGTGGACTGGGAGGGATACGGTCCGGAGGAACGGAGCTGGGTCTCCCGCCAGCTCATCATGGACCCCGCCCTGGTCACCGACTTCCATCGGTCCCATCCGGGAAATCCCAGGCCGGGCGGGTCCCCGGGTGGCTCCCGTGGAGGGGGGGGTACTGTGAGGATTGGTTCGTTACCGCACGCTTCCAGGTACCAATTACCTTCACGCACCTGAAGTGAGTTCCAAATCAACTCGGTGGAGCCCTTATATACTCTGGTGTTCCTAACGTTCTGTGTCGGGTCGTTTTGGGCTTACCACTAGCCGCTGCTTGTTTTCCTCCCATGTTGTACCTTGTCTGTTTTCTCCAGGACGTCTATGGAAGTCGCCGCTGTTGCTTCACTCTGCCATCTGTTGGATCTGTGCCTCGTTGCCCGCTTTGCGCCTTGGTGAGTTTTGGAAACGTATTTTTTGGATGCTCTGTTTTTTCTCGCATTTTTATGGACTCGGGACCTATCTGTTTTTTGTGTGTTTGGTAAACACTGAAGATTAGTCGCTTGTGTTTGTACTGGACTCAGCTAAGGAAGACTGGACTGCCTTGTATTCCGTTCGCTCGTTTGTTTGACATTCTCTCTCTCTCTGTTCCTTCCCGAGTGGATCTTCAAGTAGCTGCAGAGCCGCAGAGTCAGAGGCGCAACGCCACAGTGCCGTCTCTGCTCTGAGACGAGCTGCAGAGCCGCAGACTACTCTGCCCAAGAACATTCTCCCTTTGTGCTTTTGTTGTTTTTGCTATTCTCTGTTATTAGGAAATAAATACGCCCTGGTTTTTGGCTAACTCTGAACTACCTGTCTGTGCCGTGCTGTTGGGGTTGTTGTGTAATCTAGCCAGAATGCACCGATTTGGATCAGTATGTTATGCGTACCTGCAGGACAGAGGAAAGCCTGAGTCCAGATGTGTAAAAGGACTTTTTGTAGGACACGACAAGGGAAGCCCCGCTTTCTTAGTTTATCATCCCGGTAAAGGGAGAGTGCAGAAACACATGCTAGTCAAGTTTGTCACAAAGGCAACATGTGAGAGCGAGACACAGACAGAGGAGCCAGAGCTGGACTCCAGAGTAAGGTGTGTAGAAACAGAGACACATCAGCCCAGTGTACTTAGTATGGTCGTGCAGGCAGACAGTCAGCCACCCCCAGAGGGCGATGACGAGGAGCACCCGAGGGTGACGTCAAGTGCCCCAAGCAGTGGGAGGTATCCCTCAAGGGAACACAAACCCCCAAAGTATCTGACAGACTATGCCCGGAAAGGGAGTGACGAGGAGGACAGTACATCTACCCCTGTTGATTACTGCTACAGGGTAGTCAGCGGGGTAACCCCGACCTTTAAAGAGATCACATTGTCCCCCGAAGAGGGCAGACAGACAGTGGGAGGGAAATGGGTGTATTCAACCAAGATACCAGAGGGCAGACAGACAGTGGGAGGGAAATGGGTGTATTCAAACCCAGGAGGGTATTAAAGGCCACGACAAATACAAAGTATGGTTCGTAGAAAATTGCTTAAATGCTGAAGGAGGGTACTCCAATGTTTAAATACTGAAGAAGGGTGACTAACTGCTTAATTGCTGAAGGAGGGTACTCCATGTTTAAATACTGAAGGAGGGTGACTAATTGCTTAAATGCTGAAGGAGGGTACTCCATGTTTAAATAATGAAGGAGGGTGGCTACACTGCTTAGATGCAGGAGGATGATACTCTAGGTTTAAATACAGGAGGAGTAGAATCCAGGTTTAAATACCTGATTAAGAGTCCATGTCTAAATACTGAAATGGATCCTATGTTTAATCCCATGTTTAAGTACAGAGGTGGGTGACTTACCATGTTCTCAATGTTTAAGTACAGAGGTGGATGACTTACCATGTTCTCAATGATGTAACTATGTGGGAAAGACCCTGAAACGTTTAGACATGTAAGAATGTAGATCAAGGGAAACACCATGTGATCAAAAACTAGACTATCAGGAGGATGCTCAGAAACTGACAGAGAAGCTGTGGGTAGCCTCATTTATTTAACAATGTGTACCCGCCTTGATCGATGGTTTGTAGTGAGTAGACTGTCACAGCATTTTGCTGACCCTACAGAGGAGCATTTGGATTACAGCCAAACATGTCTTTTGTTATCTTAAAGGTACAGCAGATAAACAACTGTGTTTCAGAAAGAGCAGCGAGAATCTAGGACTTAAAACCCACAGTGATGCAGACTGTGCAGCTGACACCACATGTAGAAGGAGTACCACAGGATATTGTGTGGGTTCAGCTGATAGAGTTGTACCCTTCTTGCTGTCTTGTCGTACAGAACTTGTAAGTTGCTTTGGATAAAAGCGTCAGATAAATGACTAAATGTAAATGTAAATGTTTGAACACAGACAGCTCACTGGTTTCGTGGAAAACAAAGAAGCAGCCCACAGGGGCACTATCAACTTGTGAAGCCGAATATATGGTTCTAGCTATGACCACACAGGAGTGTATTTATCCAGAACAACTGCTAGAAGTGATGGAGATAAGATTATGAGTATATTGCTTAATATGTAATAGGTAATTGGAATGTATCGTACGGTTATGTATATAACCATAGTTATATGAGTATAGTGACGCTCAGCGTCATTGGTGCAAATACTCCACCTCAGTACTTGCGCACTGAATAAAAACTCACAATGTACCTTTACATACCAACATCTGTCTGACCACACCCCCATCCGCTACCTACATAAGCAGGGGTGTGGCCATGCCCTCATCTCCTTCCCAATCTTTCACCACAAGGTAAGATCAAGGGGCCGCAGGGGAGTCCTGACGCTGAGCGTCACTATACTCATATAACTATGGTTATATACATAACCGTACGTTATATTATCGTATAGCTCTGCTCAGCGTCATTGGTGCAACACAGGAGCTGAGCAGAGCTGAGCTCGACAAATGTACCCCACTGAGGCCCCCCACAACCATCAAAACCGGGGGGGAACCGAGCCCCCCCGACCCTCCCTATTGGAGGACGGGAGGGAGACGGATCCGACTGCGCGAAGAGGAGCTTGAGCAACTCAACGCACAGGGTGAGCAGACCGTGGGGTGTACCCACGACTACACAAATGCACAACCCGCATGCCACTAGGGAACGAACGGAAAAAGGAACAAACCCCCGTTACCACCCCTAAAATCACGGGGTCAAGAGCAAAGCCCAACCCCGTGGCAAGGCCATAGCAGCGGAGCGCAAAGGAGGACCCAGACCCAGAAGGGACAGGACCCCCCCGGAAAAAGGGGGCCTGGAGAGGCCAATGACGCCACAGCATCGAGACCTCACCAGGCGGTCACTAGTGACACCGCCCCCCACATCGCCAGCATATTCGGACAGGGCCCATCCAAGAGCAGGCCCTTCCCCCCAATAGCACGCCGCCTGGCTCACTGACCCTGGTATACTCAGGCAGTCACCCATCCTAGCACAACCCAGGCCTAAACCTATACCGCCTCCGAAATCGAACGAGATCGGGCGTGTTCAGGGTGGCATGGCTGTAAACTCGAAGCACTCAAGAGGCTACACCTACAGCGGGAGCAGGCAGCGCACCGGGGAGACGACCTCCAGAAGAGGTCGATCCCTCAATCCAGGCAGCAGGCACTTGACCTGATCCTGGAGTACTGCAGACTAGACAGGCGCCAAAGGGGTCAGCTGAAACAGCACCCCGGCGGAAGGGGCGTATGCTGGCATTGTTGTGCACCATGTCACAGCCTCCACAAAAAAAAACCTGACTCTCTAGAGGGGTCGAGGCAGAGAAGGCTGACACGATTGGCAGACGTCATGAAACGTGCGGGGGCACACTCAAGCGGTTAACCCGGGAGTTGACTCCGCTCCAACACACCAGGGAACCAACCACCCCCTTTGTTCTAACATGAGGTGGTTGTTCCTATAACCCCTCAAGAAAAAACTCCAAAACACACCTGCGGGTATACACTGGCTATACCGCAGTACAAGTGTTTCAGTTTTCAAAAAGGGGTTATCCCAGGCCTACGGGTCGACAATTTCAGACCGGGCCCGGCGGACCGGGACGTACACAGGGATGCCAGAGGAGTTCCATAAGAACCACCTCAACAGCCCCCTCCCAGCCATGCTTAAGCAGGAGAAGAGAGGCGCGAAAAGAATGGAGAAGGACCAGGCCCCCTAAGCCCAGCGCAAAGTACAACACAACATGGACCAAGCAACAATGAGGGGTAACACGTAGTAACACAACAACGAACATCTCCATAACGTCAAAACCCTGTGACACCCGGACCGACCTGGCATTTTTCCCCCCGGAAAAAGCACAAATCCCTCAGGGTACCAGAACAGCAGATCTGCGTCCCTGGCGGACAACGGGTTAACTGACCTGGACTGGCGCGACCAGAACCAGTCCCGTGCCCTAATCACGCCGACATCCCCAACACTAGGAGGGGGGTAGGTATGCGTGTCGATCTAAAACATTATAGAGGGCGCCACCCAGACAGTCCCTTACGTACCGCGCTCGGTGGCCCACCCCAAGGGCGTGAGACCCCTCTACATTTGCTTTGATCTATTCCGTTAACATCCACCCCCCTTTGTTCTAACATGAGGTGGTTGTTCCTATAACCCCTCAAGAAAAAACTCCAAAACACACCTGTGGGTATACACTGGCTATACCGCAGTACAAGTGTTTCAGTTTTCAAAAAGGGGTTATCCCAGGCCTACGGGTCGACAATTTCAGACCGGGCCCGGCGGACCGGGACGTACACAGGGATGCCAGAGGAGTTCCATAAGAACCACCTCAACAGCCCCCTCCCAGCCATGCTTAAGCAGGAGAAGAGAGGCGCGAAAAGAATGGAGAAGGACCAGGCCCCCTAAGCCCAGCGCAAAGTACAACACAACATGGACCAAGCAACAATGAGGGGTAACACGTAGTAACACAACCACGAACATCTCCATAACGTCAAAACCCTGTGACACCCGGACCGACCTGGCATTTTTCCCCCCGGAAAAAGCACAAATCCCTCAGGGTACCAGAACAGCAGATCTGCGTCCCTGGCGGACAACGGGTTAACTGACCTGGACTGGCGCGACCAGAACCAGTCCCGTGCCCTAATCACGCCGACATCCCCAACACTAGGAGGGGGGTAGGTATGCGTGTCGATCTAAAACATTATAGAGGGCGCCACCCAGACAGTCCCTTACGTACCGCGCTCGGTGGCCCACCCCAAGGGCGTGAGACCCCTCTACATTTGCTTTGATCTATTCCGTTAACATCCCCCAGATATGAACGAGAATTCATCGAGACAACACTGGCACTCGGAAGAGACAGACTCCATCCCAGTCGCCCCATAAAAACGCCGTTTTAATGATGAGCAACCAAGGCGCGCAGGCCCATGCGTGATTCCTATCAGAAGCACCCAGGGCCAGCACTATGTACACGTCGAGACCCAAAACACATCAATGGATAGTCTACCAAGACACCAGACATTGTTCCTCCAAGCCACCTGGGAGAACGACAAGAAGCCGTTGTTCTTTATTTCTTCTTTTCTATAAAAAAGAGAAAAAAGAAGACGGACATGGGTCCCATGTGACGCGGCTGAGGGAAAAAGACAATACCCCGTCAACCTACTCCACAAGGAGGGGACAGGAACCCCCAGAGAGACTTCCCACGTGAGCAACAACTTGAAAAGTAAATGTAACATTGAGCCATGTGACCAAAAGGCTCAAGTTACACATATATCGAGCGTAGCAGAACACCAAGTCCCTACGCTCTGCCACGACAACTTGACAATAAGAGAGAACCACACATGGGGCCTGTAAAGAACTCACGGAAGTCAGCGCCCAATAGAAACGTGCCCAGTGACGTATTCTATGATGGGGGGAATCCCATGACTCAACCGACCGTGATAGGTGAGAAGTCAGGGAATTCCTCCCCCCCCCGTGCCGTACTGACCAATCAGCGCGGCAGGACCGAATGAAAAGAGGGTCAACCCCCCGACCAATCAGAAAAGAGGGAAGGAGGGGTTTATCCGGTTACCCCCTCGCGAACCCAACCCTTGTATATGACAATAATAAACAGCGATGATACCTTAAGTAGCCAGCATGCTAAATGAACAGCGTATATCCATAGGATAAGCTAACCCAACGCATGCTAGCCACAGACGACAACGTCTGTGAACAGGGTTTATAACAAGGCCAAGGTTTATGTGTGAACATGACACCCATGTTTTATGTTTCAAGAACACAGAAGATTGATAGAGAGAGAGAGCAGTCTAAAAGACTGTGGTACAATTACACACACACAAGCACTTCTGTAGACCAACACTACAGCGTTGTGGCTCAATATCACTATTTTAAAGTAACAGAACACACAACTAACCTCTACCTTTATAGGAAGAACATAAGTCCGGGGACAGTGGCAGGTGGGGAGTTTGACTGGGGCGGTACACCCGTCAAACGGTAACGCAGGTGTCCTAAGGCGAGCTCAGGGAGGACAGAAACCTCCCGTAGAGCAGAAGGGCAAAAGCTTGCTTGATCTTGATTTTCAGTATGAATAAAGGCCGTGAAAGCGGGGCCTCATGATCCTTCTGACTTTTTTTTTCCTATACTTTTTATTTCTATAACAAAAAACATAGATGGGCCGGGGAAGGGAACAGGGGTAACAGGAGGGGAAAAAAGTCACATCAGCACCCCGGGGAGCTTTAGCCCCGGAGGGACGGTAAATGGGTGCCTGGTCTCGACGAGGCCTCCGTTCTGACTCCACCGGCGACATCGGGCAGGGGGAAATGGGGCTGGAGCACCGACCGCTCCTCCTCCATATCCCTGCAGGTTGTAGTCATGAGCTGCATCGCCGACCCGAAGAGCCCAGCATCGGAGAGGGGTGCCGTAAGCAGGGGAAGCCTCTTCCTGTCCACCACTCTCGCCTGCTCCAGCCAAAGATGGCGCTGGACTAGAGTGGCCAGGGCACGTACCTTCCCGGCGGCTATGGCGTGCAGCTGGATCAGATGCAGGATGGTTCCGGCCGCCTGGGCGTGCTGAATATGTTGTTGTTCAGTCAGCATCGTACCGGCCGTCATCATCCCAGACATAAACCTCGCTAGCTGCGTGATGTTGGATGTAGCAGCCAGGGTTTGAGTACCGGCGATGAACGACTGGTCGTTCCAGTTGGCCAACCGCCTCGCCGATTTCCCACGGGGAACCGGCTTCCGCAACGGCTCCCACACCACCTCAGGACAAAGGAGAGACGCCATCGGTCTATCAAGCCGAGGCACCCCTTCCTTCATTCCCTCGACCAAACCCACCACCCTCGTGACTTGCACGTAGGCGGGGGTGAGGCCAGTGATGTGGGAGACCACCTGTCCCTGACGTACGTAGGCCTCCATTGAGGGGAAAAATGGGCAGACAACGCCCGTCTCCCTCACAGGACGACATTGCCATAAATGACCTATTAAATCATCAGGGACAGGAGCAGGCAGTGGCTGCGGCAGCGGCACGCCGTTTGCGACTGCTGCTGCCGCCATGAGCTCCGGGAACAAGGCACGTAGTTCCCCATGCGCACCTTCCTCCACTGAGCCCGCATCCCTCACATACGAGAGGCTACTGCCCATTGCAGAGCCACCATCCAATGTGGCTGATAGCAGGGCATCACGTCGCTGAGTCGGAGGTTCTAACCCAACACCAGAATACGAGGGACCCCAAGGAGACATATCACCCCCTGCCACATCCTGAAAGGGAGAGTGACGTGTCTCCACCGGAGCATCGAACAAGAATGCATCTGCCTCCACCATGTAATCCTCCGTTTCCATCGGCCACGGAGAAGCAGACGCACCCTCATCCGGCTCCAGCAACTCACCGAAACCAGGCCGTTCGCCCCTGCAAGCTACCCTCCTACGACGGGAGTGAGCAGAAACGAAAAGCTTGCGTCTCAAATCCTCTGCCACGAGAGGAGCTGGCTGCCCATCGGCAGACGACCCCCCGGCGGTGGAGGAACCAGAGCAGGAACCAGGCCATCTCACAGGAGATGCCACTGGTGCACCAGCTCCTTGGAGAGGCAAGCTACCCACCGGACGCCTATCGGGCGCGAGTGACTTCCACGACCGCGGAGTCAAACCCGCCCCAAGATGCACGACGGAGGAGGCAATGGAGAACCGGTGGTGAAGGGTGACGTTGCTAGCGCGACCCCCCGAGGTAAACATTATAGCTTAGTTATTTTCTTTTGAAATTGTGAGAGAAAGAAAAGAACAAGAAATAATGTGAACGCTTTCTCAACTTTCTTCAGTTTAACAACCTAGCTCAAAGTGTTTGGTATACAGGCACTTCCTTGTGGTGAAAGTGAAGAAGGAGATGAGGGCATGGCCACACCCCTGCTTATGTAGGTAGCGGATGGGGGTGTGGTCAGACAGATGTTGGTATGTAAAGGTACATTGTGAGTTTTTATTCAGTGTGCAAGTACTGAGGTGGAGTATTTGCACCAATGACGCTGAGCAGAGCTATACGATAATATAACCTCTATACCAAATATGGTGGTTTTTGAAGATGAGGGGCGTTTTGTCAATATCATTTAAAAATGATGGACACTGTGTATATATGAAGGCTGTTGTTTATGAGGGCTAACCAGGGAACCATTGTGATTGCTAGGAACCCAGTGTGTCAACATAGATGTAAACATGTCAATATAGAAAATATCATCTGATCAGATCTGTCATCAGAGAAGAAAGAATGACACTGGTTTACTGTCCAACGGACGACAGGGTAGCAGACACTATGAGGAAACCTATTCCAAATTAAAATTGAAGGGATTTGCAAGGGTCATGTTTAATGTGTAAATATTGACTGTCATACCCTGTTGATGTTTTGGATTATATTATTTCTTTTGTAAAATGTTTTTCAAAGAAGTTATCCAGTATGCTAATACAAACCCTACGTGGGAGTGTTGAAGTCAGAGGCTCTGTGTAGGATTGTTAGTAACTGTCTAACTACATATATAACTGTTTCCAAGTAACTGTCTAACTGCATATATAACTGTTTCCACTAGAGGGCGCTCTAGGCGGAGCCACTGAGGAACACCACCAGGTGGCGAGTATAAATACAGATGTCTCCTCCCACTCTTTCTCTTTCCCCCCAGCCTCTCAGTGAGAGGAGAACTGTAGAACTGCTGCTCTGCCATGTGAATAAATAAACCACGCCAAAGATAGAAACCATGCCTCTTGACCACATTATTGTCGCCCTATAGCCGGATTCTGTCAACAGGGTTTCTTGTTTGAGCCAATCAGCAACACCCGCTGAGTCATGTGACTGAGTTGCCCCCTAAAACAATACAGCAGGGCTCTATGGAGAAACCATGACACTCCCCTGACTAAAAGTTGTTTCAAACTAAAACAGCTGGATGTCATTTTGTCAAATCAGCGTCGCTGTTAGTGTGAGCCTTTTACATATCTAGCGTTGGCATGGATTGATTGTTTAGATCACTAATGTAATGGCAGAATTTCTTTAGACTTTCGTTTACCATTTCGTTTCCAGTGCGGGCAGCAAAAAGGTTTCAGACTCGTGTCCAATGGCTAATACAAATCTGTATCCACAATTATGATCAGTGTTGTGCTAGTTACTGAAAAATAGTAACTCAGTTACTTTACTAGTTACTCATTTCAAAAGTAACTCCGTTACGTTACTAGTTACTTACACCCAAAAGTAATGCGTTACTGTGAAAAGTAACTATTTAGTTACTTGAAGAAGAAAAAAATTGCTCCCATGCAGATACAGATACTCAAAATCGGTTGATCAACTTGACAGTTTCCATTCACATCACTGAACTCTGCTAAGCAATGTGGTCTAGATAAAAACACAAATCTGACACAAACACAAATGTCCCGACGTAATAAGAAATGCACCGTGCCTAATTGCTCTGGGAGGTTAAGCGCAGGCACGTTTAGGTTGCGTTTTCCTTAATGCCAAGCAAGCAGTGCAAAAATGCTTCCGCATTCGTCACCGCACGCCAGTGCGGTAAAGCGCCCTTCTTTTCAGACAAATGCTACCGTGCGTGCACCGGCGGCGGCGTGCTCGCTCAGGTGCGTGCGTGCGCCGGCGTGCTCGCGCGAGGTGCCCGCGCATGCGCATGAGATCCCGCCTTGGTTCGACACGAGCGGAGCTCAATATATATAAGTCACCGCCCCTTATTCAGTATCTAGCAATAGCTCAATTGGCAAGGCCACATGGCTGTGGATCCTATGGCTCGTTTGCTGGCGAGTTCGAATCCCATCGAAAATATTTTTTAACGTGATTTTTTTTTAACGTGTATTCTTTCGCCGGTTAAGGTTAGGCATGGTTAAGGTTAAGGTTAAGGTTAGGCATTGTTTCGGAGTTGGTTAAGGTTAGAACGGTTAAGTTTAGGCGCTGTTAAGGAGCTGGTTAAGGTTAGAGTTTGTCAAAGAGAATGGCAATATAATTTCTATGGTTAAGGTTAGGCATGGTTAAGGTTAAGGTTAAGGTTAGGCATTGTTTCGGAGTTGGTTAAGGTTAGAACGGTTAAGTTTAGGCGTTGTTAAGGAGCTGGTTAAGGTTAGAGTTTGTCAAAGAGAATGGCAATAGCCTATTTCCGCGCGACCTGGGCGCTGGGCGGCGGAAAATGAAAGGCGCATTACTGCACGCCACTACGGTAAATTTTTGCACTGCTTGCTTGGCATAAAGCTACACGCGTTTAGGTTGCGCGCATGCACGTTTAGGTTGCGCGCATGCACGTTTAGGTTCTAGGTTGAAAATAAGTGCTTGACGAACAGCCTTGATATCTGTCGCCGGAGCGTTTCATTATAACCGTCTTGCAACGTTGTTTAAGATATCAATTGTGCATTGCAACGTTAGAATAGTTAGGATATCAATTGTGCATGAAAGGACTATATTTATATTGTTTGATTAGTATTGATGAGATTCCCTGGCAGATTTGTAGTCAAAATGCGTTGATCAACTTGAGTTTCCATTCATTTACATTCACATCACTGCACTCACCAGTGTCTGTCGAGATGTAATGTTAGTCCTTAAACATTTTCTTTATCTCATTTCCATGTTGTACTGTATATTCTCTCTCCAAGTAGTTGGAAAAAGTGTTCCGTCCCATTTGCTGTGTGTCGCCTGACTCGCTTGGTATCATTCTACGCGGGTGGCGAGTGGATTTGGATGAGTCCTGGTAGTTAACGTTAGACTCCAGTATCTTTGAGCCAAAACACAAATGACATAACTAAAACGTTATTTTCTTTTCGCTCGACAAAAGAGAAATACGCGAGTAGCTGGGCGCTGCCATTATCAGTCAGGATCAGGAATAGTAAACAAAACACGCCCCCAGCATAGCGTTTCCCCGCAGCCAGACAGGATATGAGGATAATAATAATAATAATAATAATAATAATAATAATAATAATAATAATAATAATAATAATAATAATAATAATAATAATAATAATAATAATAATCACTACCGCTCGCTATCAATCTACGCCATATATAACGCAAATAACGCAGTAACGAACCATTCAGTAACGTAAGTAGCGTTACTGAATTTCAAAAGTAATGCGTTAGAGTACTAGTTATCTATACATGACGTCAGCTGTCACTCTGCATTTTTATCAAATTTTCTTGTCTCTTTTATTGCACTTTGCACTTTGCACTTTGCACTGTACTGTACTCTACCTCTTTTCTAGTGTATTTTATTGCATTGTATGTGTTTTTATCATGTTGTGAAGCACTTTGGTTTGGCTGTTAGTCATTTGTAAACGTGCTATACAAATAAAACTGACTTGACTTGACTTGACTTGACTTGACTTGACTTATCGCCAAAAGTAACTTCGTTACTCCCAAGTTAGTCCCAACACTGATTATGATGTACACACTCACAGACTCCAGAATACGTTTTGAAGGTTCTTTACTTTCTTTGGGCAGTCACAAAGTATAACATCATTCTTCATAGGATATATAGACTAGAACTAGGATCATGGACTACGGTCAAAAAGTTATGTGCTTCCAAACTGCATGGGCACTGTCTCACTACAAACTAGGCAATACATGTTCACGGCATATCAAGACTCTCACACATGCGCAGTAACACATCTAAAGTACATTTATCGTTAAATTCTTAGAATAATTCGCAACTAAATTATAAATATGGCTTATAGCATACCACAGCATTACAAATTAAACTACTGCTCATTTTCTATGCAATAACTAAATATATAAAATACAAATATATTCAAAATATGACTTTTCAAGATTTGGCTCTTACATTTTCCGGCCTCTAATTGGAAGACAAGCAGGCTGCCAATTACTCTATAAACAAACTAGAGCCAACGTAAATTTCAAACATAAAGCATTATCCTATATGCTAAGCAAATTCTAGCGTGAATGTAATGAACGTACAAAGGATACGTAGATCAAAGTCCTTTTGTTTAACTGTCCTTCTCATACGTAGATGAGACACAGCTTGGGTGTTTGTCTTCGTTTTGACCAGCACACGCCTCACAAGTCCGTTTTCATCGGGAATGATCTGAGCGACTCTTCCCAGCAACCATGAGCTCCGTGGCGCTGATTCATCCAAGATCATGATGACAATTGACAGATTCTTCTTGATCTGGGTCCATCGTTGACACTCTTGCAACTGGGGAAGGAACTCACTTCCAGAATAAGTCGGCGAGATATTGTATCTGCTTCCATCTTCTGCGTGCATATGAATCCTCCTTGCTGAACAGTCCAGGCGGCATGACTGGCTGTTTCTTCATCAGTAGTAAGTGGTTAGGGGTCAATGCTTCAAGATCTGAAGGGTCGTCTGTTGTTGTTGTGAGCGGTCTGTCATTTAGTATGTATTCCACTTCACACAGCAATGTGTGTAGACACTCATCACTGACTGTTTGTTCCTTCAGCACAGATCTCATTACTTTCCTTACAGATCGGATATGTCTCTCTCAGACTCCTCCAAAATGTGAACCTGCAGGTGGGTTGAAAACCCATTTGATTCCTCTTTGCATCAGTGCATCTTGAATCTTTGATTGATTCCACTGCTGAATCGACTCTCGCAGCTCACGCTCAGCGGCTACAAAATGTGTCCCATTGTTTGAGCGAATAACTGCTACTTGTCCTCTCCTGCACAGAAAACGACGGATTGCATTCACACACTAGTCAGTGTCAAGCGAGTGCGCTACTTCAATGTGTACTGCTCGCGTAGTGAGACAGGTAAACAGGACGCCATATCTCTTCTGCCCTGTTTCACGTCAAACTGACCAAAATAATCCACCCCTACGTTAGTGAAAGGGGTCTTGTCAGGTTCTAGCCTGTCTGGCGGCAAGTTTGCCATCTTTTGTCCGAGGGTCTTGCCTTTGACTTTTCTACAGACCACACATCTTGACAAGAACTTCCTCACCATTGAGTTCGCTGAGGGGATCCAATACCATTGACGCAAACGTGAGAACATATAGTTTCTTCCACAGTGTCCGATTTTCTCATGAGTGTCTCTCAGAATCAGTGTATTGACATGCGAGTCCTTTGGGATAATGACCGGATGCTTCACATGCTCCGGCATAGCAGATGCGCAGAGACGGCCTCCGACCCTCAGAACTCCATCCTGGATCACTGGGTCAAGCTTTGTTAGATGACTGCTCTTCTTCACGTTGCTTCCTTTCTCCAGCATGAGTACTTCTTCAGGAAACTGCTGGGTTTGACTGAATCTGATGATCTCCATCTCAGCTCTCGTTAGACATTCAACTGTCAAGGCGCCCAGGTCTTGCGTCGACTTGCTGTCGTTCTGGTTGTCAGTTCTTGTTTGACCATCGGGATCTGTTTGTAGATCTGTCTTCTTCTTCCTACACTGCTGTAGCAGCATATCCTTCAGTCGGAGAATCCAGGTGACGGCTCTTTTCAATCTGTACCAGCTGGAATAGTGGTTGATCAGCTTGTTCACAGCATCTGTGTCTTCGACTGCATGTGTAAGATGTACGTGTCTCACCTCGCTATCGTCCTCTTCAACCTTCATCTCGGCAGGTCTGTCCGGCCATTGACTCTCTGGTTCTCGAAGGAAAGCTGGACCATGAAACCAGCTAGGGCTCTCCATGAACTTGGTAGGTGTAAGCCCCCTGGAAGCACAGTCGGAAGGGTTGATTGAGGTATTGACATACTTCCATTGGTGCAGCTTCGTTGCATCTCTGATGGTGGCGACACGGTTGGCAACGAAGGTCTTGAAGCGCAGTGTTTCATTCTCTATATATCTCAACACGGTTGTGCTGTCAGTCCAGAATGTCGAGTCACGAAGGTCCATCTGGAGCTCTCGTCTCAACATCTTGTCAGTGTTCACGGCCACTACCGCTGCTGTCAATTCCATTTGTGGAATAGTAGTTTGCTTTGTTGGAGCAACACAGGCTCATCCCATCATGAAGGCGCAGTGAACCTGTCCATTGTTGCTTGTCAGTCTGAGGTAGGAGACTGTCCCGTATCCATTTTCAGACGCGTCAGAAAAGTGATGAAGCTGTGCTTCTGCAACAGGTCCGAAGTCCACTGGTCTTACACATCTGGTCACACTCACTTCTGACAGTTGGTGAAGCTCTTGCAGCCACGTGGTCCATTTTTGGGCTAACTTTTTAGGAATTTCGTCGTCCCATGCAAGCCTTTCTTTGCACAGCTGCTGCATGAGCATCTTCGCAGGGAGGATTGCTGGGGCAAGCAAACCCAGTGGGTCGTAGATAGAACTGGTTACTGAAAGGATTCCTCGTCTTGTGACGGGTCTGTCTTTAAGATTGATCCTGAATTTGAATGAGTCGGACTCGATGCGCCACAACACTCCTAAGACCCTTTCCACAGGGAGAGCATCGTTGGTCAGATCCAGGTCTCTCAGTTCATTTGCACTTTCGTTGTCTGGAACAGACGCAAGCAGCCTGCGACTGTTACTTGTCCATTTGGTCAAGTGAAAACCTCCGTCGGCGCACAATGCGGTGAGGTCTGCTCGTAGGGCGATGGCTTGAGTTTCGTTGGAGACCGACTTTAGACAGTCGTCTACATAAAAGTTCTTGAAAACTGTATCTACAGCCTCAGGTGGAGACTTGCTCCTATTCTCTTGTGCTGTCCTCTGTAGAGCAAATGTGGCGCAGCTGGGTGAGGAGGTTGCACCGAAGAGGTGCACAACCATCTTGTACTCAGCGATGTCCTGGGTGATGTCTCCCTCGGGCCACCACAGGAAGCGCAGGAGATCGGTGTCTTCATCAGGAACGCGCACTTGGTAGTACATCTTTTCGATGTCAGCCATCATGGCGATCGGCTCCTGTCTGAAGCGAGTCAACACTCCGACCAGGGTGTTTGTTAGGTCTGGTCCTTGTAGAAGCTCACTGTTCAATGAGACTCCTTGGTAGCTGGCGGCGCAGTCTTCTGCGGGTGGAAGACTCCGTGATGGGGAAGGTACCATACTTTCCCATCCTGACGACTTAACAGTCTTGTTGGTACTTTCACTGCATATCCTGCGTTAAACATGTCACACATGAAGCTGGTGTACTCGGCATGGAACTCAGGATTCCTCTTCAGCTTGGTCTTGAGGTTTAGTGCTTGTTGCATAGGAGCACTTCGATTGTTTGACATTTGGACACTCGCTCTCTTCAGCGGAAGATTTATGTAGTAATGTCCATCCACATAGCGTGCAGAGCCTGACACAAAGTCCATGAAACGATGGTCCTCTTGTGACATCTCTAACTTGTCATCACAGTTTCGTTCGGGAAAGTCATGGTTATATTGCTGGAGAAGAAGCCGTTCTATAACCTCAGTCTCAACAGCAATTCTGTTCACTGCAGCACTTGATTGTTCATCGTCACTCGCTGTAGTGTCCATTGGCTCTTCCAGTGGACCATTCAGAATCCACCCAAGAGCAGTCTTGACCGCATATGGTCCGTTTGCTTGGCTGTGGATCACTTTCCACGGCTCTAGCAGCTTGTGTTCTCTTGTTCCGATGAGAAGCTCCACTTCGGCGTTGATGCGTGGCAACCTGACTTCGTTGAGGTACGGCCATTTGTCAACATCCTTTTGTTGTGGAACGTTCTTCACGGAGACGGGGATGTTCCTCTGTGTGAACACTTTGGACAGTTCAATGAAGTTATTCTCCTCTAACCCACTAACTTCCAAGTCAGTGAGGATGTAGCTCTCCACTCGCTTCTTTGCATTGATGGTGCTTAGCACTAGCTCCGTCTTTCTGCCTTGAATGTTCAATCGCTCTGCCAGTGTCTCTGTACAAAACGTTGCAGAGCTGCCTGGGTCCATGAATGCATAAACCTCCACAGCTTTGTTGCTTTTCTTGTTCTTTACTCTGACGGGCACTATGGCGAGCACGCAGTTGTCTCCGGCCCCAGTGCAGGCACTTAACACTCTGTTTTCTTCTGTACTGGCTGCGTTTCCTTGGGAGGCGGGTTCATCTTCTTTTGAGGCAACTTCTGTTGTCTTCTCCTTTGCACCTTTGTCTTGCTTTGCAAAGTGTAGCATGCTGGGATGCTTCATGGAACAGTGTTCACATGTCATTTTATTTTTACACTCCTTGCCTTTCACCAGGCAGCCGAAACAGAAGCCGTTCCTCTTCAGAAACTCCACTCTTTCCTTATGTGGTTTTTCTCTCAGCTTGCGACATTCTTCCAGGGTGTGACCTTTCTCACAGAAGACACATGGCTTTGTAAAGGCACGTTGAAGGATGTAGCATCTTTTGACTTTGATGATTCGCCTTTTTCATCATCCACTTGTTCAGCACTGGTAGCGAAGCTGCTTCCCCTTTTAGCTTCTCTTTGTTCTTTCTTTCCGTGCTGAGGTTTCTTTGTATCTTTCTTGTAAGCTGTTCTCCAAAGAGAGGGTCAGATGTGATCTTTGCTTGACGATCTACGAAGCTCACCAGATCTGTAAACTTGGCTTGCCTCCGACGGCGTTCTTGAAGGTCATATGCATGAACTCTCCATCTCTCTCTCATCTTGAATGGCAGCTTAGCAACAACCGCCCTCATGGTCATCGGATTGTCCATCTCTTCCATATAATCGACATCTTCCATAGCGTTGCGACAGCTCACAAGAAACACTGAAAAAGCGCTGAGGGCTCTCCCATCTTCTGACTTTATCAACGGCCACTTGCAAGCCTTGTTTATCAAAGCATCGGTGATAGTCAGCGGGTCTCCGTAATGTTCGTGAAGCAGCCTCACTGCCTCTGAATATCCACGCGCTGCAGTCATATGGTGGCAGCTCTTCACAAGGTCCTGTGGTTCCCCTCTGGTGTACTGCTCTAAGAAGTACAGTTTGTCAGCGCTGCTGTCGGCTCGTGCATCAATAGCATGATTGAAAGCTCTCATAAAGGATCTGAACTCGAATGGTTCTCCACTGAACACTGGCACGTCTCTTTGTGGCAAACGAGAGAGCTCCTGGTTCTTTGCGAGCATTTCAGCGAGGTCTGTCGGTCGCTGCATGAGCCGATATATTTCTCTAGCACTGTCCATTTGTTGCGGACTGTCATCGTGTAGTTGATGATCATCATATTGTTCCGTATCAGGTCTCAGCTGAGCATTTCTTTGCTTGGAAGTACTTTTCACTGGAAACGTGGACATTTCTTTCTTTTGTGGCTTGGTGGGTTGGGCGCCACTCATGCAGCCATACCCAGCTCCAGACTCAGATTTTACCTGGAGAAGCGTAGTCAACACGCGTTTGTTCCTGCTCACGTTGCTCCGATGTTCCTCACATTCCTGATACACTCTCTAACTGTTCCCGTTCAGCTTTAAGCTTTGCTTCTTTTCTTTCTAATGCCTGTATTTCTGTCAGGGCTGTCCTCTGTGCAATGAGGGCAGCTCTGGTGGCTTCTTCTTTAATGCACGCCGAACTTGTAGTAGAAGAAACCGCTGTGGCTACATTAGACACACTGTCCTTACTTGTCACCTCATTGTTACATGTTGCAGCCTGAATCCATTCTTCTATTTTTGTGATAAATTGTTCACATTTATCTGCTTTAGGCTGAAACCACAATTCTTGATCAGCATTATTTTCTTCTTCACTGAGATATAACAGCACTAAGTAATTAAGGTTAATACATTCTTGATTTCCCTTTGCACAGTAGTTATATCAGGCACACATTCCTCTTCATTTGCCAGAAGAATTTCTATTTCGTTTGACTTTGCAGTCAATTGTCCTAGCCTGGATTTTATAAAGCCATTCAGCTTTTCCTCTAATCCCTTGGGTGTTAGCTCCCTTTTGCGAACAGTCTGTGTAACTGCACTCTCAATTTCAGGCCCCGTGACGGCCTTGGCTTTGGCTGAATGAATAATTAAATTGGTGCATTCAAACACTAACATTTCAAATGCTTTATTTGAATGCACCAATTTAATTATTCATAAGATTCAAATATATGAGCAGTTCAATGTGAGTGAGAGATTTATATTGCTCTCTCATACACACACACACACACACACACACACACACACACACATGCATGTTCACACACACACACACACACACACACACACACACACACACACACACACACACACACACACACACACACACACACACACACACACACACACACACATACTATAATAATAATAATAAATTCAATTTGTACCGCACTTTACATTTGTAAAAATCTCAAAGTGCTACAGGAGATAAAAAAAAAATTCAGGCAAAAGCCTTGTTAAAAAGAAATGTTTTTAGGCCCCTTTTAAAAGCCTCGACGGATTGTGGTGCTCTCAGGTGGATGGGGAGAGCATTCCACAGTCTGGGTGTGGCAGAGCAGAAGGCTCGATCGCCCATGGTGTGCAGCTTAGTCCTGGGGGCTTTGAGGAGGTAGGCTGTGCCGGAGCGGAGGGAGCGTGAGGAGGACTGGGGGGTGAGGAGTTCCTTGAGGTAGGCAGGGGCACCACCGTGTACGCACTGGTGAGTGAGGAGGGAGATCTTGTACTCGATCCTGTGTTCCACGGGGAGCCAGTGAAGTGATCTGAGGGTGGGGGTGATGTGGTCATATTTGCGCACCCTCATCAGGATCCTAGCAGCGCTATTCTGGATGGTTTGCAGTCTCATACACACACACACACACATGCATGTGCGTGCGTGCGTGCACACTAACATTTCAAATGCTTTATTTGAATGCACCAATTTAATTATTCATAAGATTCAAATATATGAGCAGTTCAATGTGAGTGAGAAATTTATATTGCTCTCTCATACACACACACACACACACACACACATGCATGTTCACACACACACACACACACACACACACACACACACACACACACACACACACACACACACACACACACACACACACACACACACACACACACACACACACACACACACACACACACACACACACACACACACACACACACACACACACACACACACACACACACACACACACACACACACACACACACACACACACGTATCAGTGTGTGTGTGTGTGTGTGTGTGTTCCGGATGCAAAACAATCCATTTGACTAAAGCCAATGGCTTCCACCCCATACATTCAGACAGACATGTCTTGACTCCTCCTGCAACCCCAGAGGGGAATACCGAAACAGCTGGTTGCCCTGGTAACAGCTCTCCATGCACCAATCAGCAGCAATCGTACTGGGGGTCTGGGGGCGATATCATAACAGTGTTTAATATGGAGAGAGATTGGCATATTTAAATCAGTCAGGGACACTAAATCCCTGCTCAGATATCACTGTGGTTGTAATGTTAGTTCCAATGACATTGGAGCCCTTCCTTTCTCTTGTTGTTTTCAAATGACATCGCCTCAAATACTGAAGACCTCACTGTTAACAGAAATGGCTATGGGGCGACAATAATATGTACAAGAGGCATGGTTTCCATCTGTGGCCTTGCTCTGCTGGCAGCGGTTTATTCATTCACATTGACTCATAGCACAACAGCTCATGTGTTCTCTCCGGGAGAGGCATGTGTGGGAAGAAGAAAAAGTAGGAGGGAACCAAGACTTATATACTCCCAACCTGGCATAGACAGTAGAAGCTCCGCCTATAGCGCCCTCCAGTGGACACAGATATATATGCAGTCATGGGAGTAGTAGATTGATTGATTGATTGAAAAGTTTATTAACAGATTGCAGAATGGGTACAGTACAGTACAGCTCAATACATACAATTGTTAAGAGGATGCAGACCTGAGAAAGACTTTCGTCTTGTTTCCATCAGGGTCCCCCATTTTCAATTCATCATATGACACACATGACATACAGATAGACAGTACTGCTACATCTATACATTTATGACATACCAGATTTTCAAATACAGTACTGTTTGTGATACTAAAAAAATCCAGAAGAAGAGTATATACATTTGACATAGAAACTGTGCATTGGGGGAGGTTGGGTAGGTGGGGTGGGGCTGTACATTGTAGGTGGGGGGGGGGGGGGGGGGGGTTGGGTAGGGGGGGGGGGACACTGTACATTGGAATACTGACATACATTTGACATGGAAACTGTACATTGGAGGAGGTTGGGTAGGTGTTGGGTTGGGTGGGGCTGTACATTGGAATACTGACAAAGCCATGCTTGGTCTTTATTGTACAACTGGGTTAGGACATTTGTAGGGGCCAGTTTTGAATTGCAGTCTCCCGTAGGTGTTCTTTGAGAGTGTTTTTGAAGGTGGGTAGTGATTTACATTCCTTTACAGCGTTGGGTAGGGCGTTCCACATTGTTGTGGCATAATTGCGAAACGTGTTTAGTCCCTTGTTTGTGCCGAATCTGGGTTTTACATGATTTGTGTAGAGGACAGTTACAGTTAGTTACAACCATGCACCCTCTAGATTTGAGAGAAATCTGAGTTGATGTGTGCAGGTCGTTCATTTGGACGACATTTAAATCGTGCGCAACAATATCACATCATCATCATTTCACCACGATGTGATCCCAATACGATAAACGATCATTTTGAATTATCGCCTGACCTTAAAATGAGTGACAGTCAGTAGGGGATAGTTATAGGTCAATATTTGATTTACTTAATTTAATTTAACCTTTATTTAACCAGGCCGGTCAAGTGCGGCCTGGTGAGAGGACAAAAGGGCCTCTCCAAGGGTAACGGGGAAAGGGGACACATTCTGTATTATCAAACAAAAAAAACGAATTGAATGATAAGGTATATAATACAGTTGGCTGGGTGACAATTGCAGGTGTGTGTAAACAACTCTGCGATAGAGTCCTTAAAAGTAGTGAGAAGGATCAATTTGTCCATTTTCAAAGTATTTTATATCTCGTTCCAACTGCTGGGAGCAGCAAATTGGAAGGAGGCTTGACCAAAGTAGGTGTTAACACAGGGAACATCTATACGAGATAATTATGGTGAGCTGCTCTGGTGTTATAGGGAGTAAATTACCATTTTAACAGGTGTATTAAATAAGGAGGGGTTAGACCAAGGAGGGTTTTGTAATCTAGGGCTATATAAACATAAACAACTGTCTCCTTAAAGCTGAAAATCAGTTGATCAATTTAAAACCCCAGGAATGCATTTAGTGCAGAAGATACAGTGGGTATACGACTCCCTCTGCTGGTGACATGTGGGTAATGCGGGACAACGGAGCAATGAGGGCTGGCTTTACAGCAGCAGCAGCTTGTACATTCGATTTGGGTACATGACGCAACTGAACTGCATCTGAATGGCATGGTATATAACCCCATATTATATCTATGTATAACCCCACGCCACAAACTAAATCTCATGAAAATGAGAGAATCTGCAAACCGCAGCTAAACTGCATAGTTGACTAAACAGGTGGTTGGGAGGCGTGAATACTTTACCCAAGGCAGTTGTCCTTCCACGTTCGGTTTGCGCGCCCTGATTGGCCTCTCAGCGCCCAATCGCGTTAGCCCTACGGAGGAACACTATCCTCGAGTTAACCTAATTTTATTTATACAAATGGAAGTATTGATTTCGCCGTAACAAATCTTTAAAGAAATATACCGTTAACTGGAATATGTTGTTTCTTTACACATATGTTGGATTATGTAATTGGTTTGTCATGACAAACCAATAAAAAATCGCGAATTAACCGGTGGTTATCCTATTATATTAACATAGCTACAACAACACACAGTAACGTTAATATAATTACATGCATCATTGTTTACAATGAACGGTGGGGCTAATCGAAAGGACTGGACACAGACAAGTTAAACAGCAATCAATTAATTTAATATAACAGGTAGTTCGAGCTGCATTTTTGTGCCTACAACCACACCACAGCCACAGGGATATAACCGGCTTTGACGAGCTCGCTCTCTCCTGCCGATTAAATTCAGCAGCTCTTCCACCTCGAGTGCCTGTAGCTGCCTGCATTTGCACAAAGGCGTCCATCCCTGCTGCTAGCTAACGTTAAAACTAACCTAAAGTTAGTTGTTCACCAACAATCTACAGACACCAACAAACACAGAACCGGACGCGTGAAATTAATTGATTGCTGTTTAACTTGTCCGTGTCCAGTCCTTTCGAAATCAATACTTCCATTTGTATAAATTAGGTTAACTCGAGGATAGTATTCCACCGTGCGGCGATAGTAGGGCTAACGCGATTGAGCGCTGAGAGGCCAATCAGGGCGCGCAAACCCAACGCGGAAGGACAACTGCCTTGGGTAAAGTATTCACGCGGTTGGGAGAGCTACGCTGAAAATAGGTTACAGATAATTGATTACCTGTTTAAAACAAAAATCTTTAAAGCAATCCAAAGGATTACACACCATCAGTAATCATTACTTTGATTACTTTGTGACATTTGTATTACTTTGCCTCCTGTAATTTACAGTGAATAGTGTGTATAATTGAGTTTTTCACCTGACACTTGTATTAAGCAGCACACACACATGTGTCTGTCTGTACAAGCGGACTGAGGCTCACTGACATGTACTCCACAGTAATAATAATAATAATAATAATAATAATAATAATAATAATAATAATAATAATAATTATTATTATTATTATTATTATTATTATTATTATTATTATTATTATTATTATTAATAATAATAATAATAATAATAATAATAATAATAATAATAATAATAATAATAATAATAATAATAATAATAATAATAATAATTGGATTTAAAGAGAGAAGTGCTTTTCTCAGACTCAAGGACACTTTACAAAGAGAGGGAAGCTATATAAAAGAAAGGGTAAAAATATGAATATATAGTAACAACAGGAAAAAATTAAACAAATAAAAGAAAAAAAGGAAGCAAGGTGCTGTCCAATTGGACGAAACAGTAAGATTTTTTTTTTACAAAAACAAAAACAATGGAGGGCGGCCCGGGTAGCGCAGCGGACTAAGCGTCTGCCTACCACCGCAGAGACACTGGTATCGAATCCAGCTGCCGCGGTACCTCCGGCTTGGTCGTCGTCATACTGACACAATTGGCAGTGTCAGCGGGTGGGAAGCCGGTGGGGTGGGTCCTGGTCGTTGTAAACAGCGACTCCTACTGGTCGGTCAGGGCGCCTGCAGAGCGAGGGAGGGAACTGGGAGGGTAGTGTGATCCTCCCACGCGTTACACTTCCCCACTAGTGAGCGTCCTCGCTGTCAGGTGAAAAGAGGCGGCTGGCTGTCTCCACATGTATCGGAGGAAGCATGTGATAGACTTCAGCGCTCTCTAGACCGGCAAGTGGGGGGCACATGCGCACAACGACCAGGAAGGGGAGGGGGGAATTGGCATAACGACTAAATTGGGATGGGAGAAAAAAATACAGAAAAATAGGAGGAGAAAAAGTAGATAAAAAAATAAAATAAAAATGGGATCTGTAGCTCAAAAGAAAAGAGTCAGGGGGGAAGGGGGTGGGCTACATGGGAGCAGGGCCGTGTTGCGTGAAGGCAAGTGTGAACAGGTGTGTTTTTAGGTGGGTTTTGAAGAGGTTGATGGTGTCAGAGCCTCGGATGGAGCCTGGGGCTAGCTCGGTCTCCCAGTGTGGATCGCCTGGTGCGGGGGATGGTGAGGAGCAGTGGAGGACTGGTTAGACTGGGTGTTTTTGTTTTTGTTTTGTTGCTGAGTGATTACGTTTGCTGTCCTAGTTAAATAGAAATGCCGTTTTGGCAGGATAACGTGTTGCCCTACTGACAACGCTGAAATTGTGTTTCCGTTTTGGATCCTCGCCAAAACTCGCCGACAATGTGTCATGTAATCTGCGCGGAGCCGCTGTTGCTCAACGCCCATGCGCAGTAGATACCGACATCTGCGTGCCCTCACCAACGTCCGGTGACGACAGAGCTGTCCCAAATAGCTGCAGCTACCATGTGTTGTCAAGTTATTGTTATAATGAGCCAGTCCAAGCTACAACAGTCTGCATTCCCTTAACAATTGTTTGTATTGAGCCGTATTGTATTGTACCCATTCTGCAATCTGTTAAATAAAGTTTACATCCATTCATTCTGCTAGCATTAACGATTGCATGAGCAGCTGGCTAACGTGAGCTAACGTTAGCTACCAGACCCTCTTAGCTCAGAGCTCCTCTTTCAATCTTAACAAGCATTAAACAAAATGGCCCAGTCATCTATTCACCTTTGTTTAATACATGAGGCGTTGTCTCTAATGTTATCTAGCTACTGATAGCTCCTGATATCATCAGTTTGGTGCTGGCTGGCTAACGTGAGCTAACGTTAGCTGCTAGCCACAATGCTATACTGTTATAATGGCATATCCCTATTGCGTTAGCATGTAAGCTAACAAAATGGGTGATCTTTTTGTGAGACTAAACTATCCGCTCTTGGTGGTCAATTGTGTTGATGTTAGTTTAGTTTCATCAACAAATGAGAGGCAGAACACACAGTGAATGTATCCGTTTTGTTTATTGCACTTTTATTGCACTTTCTTTGCTGAAAAATAAATGCTACATTGGCTAAATGGCTCACGCGAGGCATTTAAAGATGGTGGCTTGTTGATTTTTTTGCAGGAAGTGTATTGGCACATCAACTTCTCATTGGTTGAAAATTGCCTTCATGTTCGCCACCTACTGCCACCTACTGCTTTGGCATTGTACTACATCACTGTGCTCAGGAGGCAAAACCAATGTCTAACATGCTTGCCATTACGTTGTGTTCTGGAAAGCGAAACTGACCTTGAAAACGAAACGAAAATACCCCTGTGTGCAGTGATGGGAATAACGGCGCTATAAGTAATGGCGTTACTAACGGCATTAGTTTTTTCATTAACGAGTAATCTAACGGATTACTCTTCCAATCTTAATAACGCTGTTAGCGTTACTGCAAAAAAAATGCGGCGCGTTACTATGAATGAACCTGTTTCTTTCATCAGACAGATCTCTGCGCCAAGAGGCAATAATATGTTCTTCCTTGTTTAGTGGGCAGTGCGCGAGCCAAGCATACATGCTGACGATTGGCTGAGGTTGAATAAAATGTCATGGTAAGCCAATCAGAGGTGGAGGTGGGCGGGTGTCTAAAGCATCCAGAGTCTGACACACAGCGCGACAAGACAAGCGATCACTGATCAGTCAGCATGAGACCGCGGTCCGTGTAGTGTACGTTTTGAGCCCAAATAATCCAAAACGAATCCAACGAACAACACAAGCGACTCAGTCAACATGAGACCGCGGGTCCATGAGCGTTTTGTGTTCACTCTTTGCAGCGCAGGGCACTGAGTGGCTCTACTGCAGTGCCGACAGCCTTATCAACAGTGATGCACTTCCTGGTTTAATAGCACAGGCTTCAGGTGCTCAGAGATATATCTCTGTATGTCATGCATGTCTTAAATGTCATGATTAGATTAGTTTAGATGATTCGATTAGATTCTTATATCTGTATGCTGTGTATGTCATTGATTGATTGAAAAGTTTATTAACAGATTGCAGAATGGGTACAGTACAGTACAGCTCAATACATACAATTGTTAAGGGGATGCAGACCAGAGAAAGACTTTCGTCATAAATGTCATGAATTGAAAACGGGGGACCCTGATGTAAACAAGACGAAACTCTTTCTCTGGTCTGCATCCCCTTAACAATTGTGTGTATTGAGCCGTACTGTATTGTACCCATTCTGCAATCTGTTAATTAAAATGTTCAATCAATCAGTATATATTTGTTATTTATTTTTGGTATAGTGCTTAACAAGCATAATTTAATGTTGCCCAGTTGTGGCCTGTTGAGGGGCAATACATATCAAAAGTTCCAAAACATCTATTCTGTTTGTATTTGTATGATCCACTATATAAACATAGTAATTATAATATCTACATACATGGCATTTGATTGGAGGCTAGTCTCACTTTGTCCCACAGCAACATTAAAATAGTTTAGATTTGTGTATGTTGTTTATGTAAAAAAAAATCTTGAAAGTAATGCAATAGTTACTTTGTGAAGTATCTAGTTACTTTTATAATTGGTAACTGAGTAAGTAATTTAGTTACTTTTTGGAAGAAGTAACTAGTAACTGTAACTAGTTACTTTTTTAAAGTAACTTGCCCAACACTGCCTGTGTGTAACCGACCCTCAGGCTGTTTGAAGGGCAGGGGCACATACTGCACAACATGGGACCCCATCAGTGAGCAAAAAGATATGATGCGTCATGTATGGTGAAATAGTCTTCATCCTTGATTAAGATTAACATTAGAATAACATAGACAATCCAGATTAATAGTATAACCACACCTCTATGATAAAAACACAGGGAACAATACACATTTCAAATGTGTATTTCACCTCATTATCACGGTGTTTGAAAAGTAGATTATCATAATGTTTGAAAAGTAGATGATCATGGTGTTTGAAGGCCTAAACCATTGCTGCAGTGGTACATTTCTCAATGCTAAAGATATCAGTGAGGAATATAAATATTTGGGAAACAGCATTTTAATATGGTCTGGGTTGAAAAATAGTGAACCTATTATTTAAAAGCTATTTACAACATATATTTTACAGGATATAAAAAAATATATATATCTAACCCTAACTAACCATACTGTCATGCACTTGTCCTAATAAACTAACCTACACTGTAACACTCAACACTCTGATGAACATTGTTGCTCAGCTGATAGAGTTGTGCCCTTCCTGATGACCTTCCTGATGGCTTGTCGTACAGAACTTGTAAGTCGCTTTGGATAAAAGCGTCAGCTAAATGACTAAATGTAAATGGATATAAAACAGTTTAACAGTTAAAGTTAATTTGAGTGCCGTTGAGCTTCTTCTTTTCTCTCTCCTAACTCTCCTTCTCTCCTCCTGACCTCTCCTTCTGTCCTCCTATACTCCCATTCTCTCCTCCTGTACTCCCCATCTCTCCTCCTATATTCCCCTTCTCTCCTCTTGTCCTCTCCTTCTCTCCTCATGTCCTCTCCTCTCCTTCTCTCATCCTGTCCTCTCATTCTCTCTTCTATCCCTCCCTCCCCCCTCTCTATCTTCCCCATTCTCTCCATTAAAGTTAATATATTGTACCTGGATACTGGCTGGATCAGTGGGATATTTTAATGGCAACAGGAGAGCATTCAAGTTATTTGTTGTTGTGTCGTTTGAATAATTTCTCTCCCTATCATCATTTTCATCCTCGCTTTCTTTAGCATCTCCATGACCGTCTTCTTCATCATTTCTCTCCATAGCATCATCTGCATTTCTCTTTCCTCAACTTCTTCATAATTTCTCTCCATAGAATCATCTGCATTTTCTCTTTCCTCCACTTCTTCACCATCTCTCTTCCTGATATCATTATTTCCCTCTTGAATATCTCCATCTTCATTGTCTGTACTGTCTTTATCTAAGGTGGAGCAAATAATATTTGTTTTATAATAGTAATATAATTGTACTGTATATAATATTTGTACTGTAGCCTACAATGTTATAATTGTATTATAAAATAATATGTCATATAGCACTACCACTAGCCCTCTTGCCTTGATTGGAATAAAAAGGGTCTATGGTTGGTAAATTTAAATGTTTAAGACACAATTGTCTCTCCAAAATAAGCATTATTGACCATGTTAGCACCAGATTCTCAGTTATAATCCAAACTATGGCTCTGTGAGACAAGCTTGTACATGTATCTAGTAGTGAGAACTTACAAATACATAACTGTATCCTTATCTCCTCCCTTACTATTGTTGCTTTTAGACCCAATTTTTCAAAGAGCATTTTTCAGCTGCTTTTTAATATTCTTCCGATTTCTTTCTCTAAAATATAGGCCAATGCTAAACCCACATTTAAGGTGGGGGCCCACATGTGGGCCCTCTTGAGGACGATTTGCCCACCTGCACTTAATACAATATATATATCGAATTAAATCCCCATTAGTTCCCTGTCGATTGCCCTTTCAGGTGACAAAATCCGTTCAGCGGTTCTCGAGTTACATGCCGATATGTGAGGCTTGCGCGAAGTACACGGTATTGCGCAAATACTACTCCCGACTCTTGGGGCTCTAGTTCCGTCAATCATTTGGCGATCTCTAAAATTATTGGATAGGGTTGTAGCCAATGAGTCTGGCTTTCCAATGCTACCCCAACTGGGGATGTACGAATCAGGGATCTATGTGAAAAGCCACGAGCAAAAACAGGAAGAGAAAAAACGCAGAATTAGTTGAAGTCTATGAGAAAACTGAGCTTTTCTTTTGTACACAGTTTACCAAAATCACTCATAATCACTCATTTCTGAACGGATCTTTATGATCTACATAAGACTTCAGGCTATGGATCTCGGGTGTTTTTTAAGCCTCCAGCCATTCTGGGGAAAACTACTTCTGGACTACTACAGAAAAACGTGAGTAACACGTTGCTCTACAACTCAAGTTCAGACCTATGTTACTCTATTTCATTAGCACTAAAGGTGAGTTGTCCTTATTTTATCAGAAACTCCAGAATGTCATCTTTCAAAAGAGACCAGGCTCATGTGGTATAAGTATAAAGTATAGTATTTTGGTTTGCAAAAAAGGTATGCAGTCCTCAAAAACGAAAACTAAAATGGCCAATTTGGGGGTTTACTACCACTCTTAAATTAGCTTTAAAAAGCAATTCACACTGAACTTTAAAGTGCTATGGGTATATTTTGTGCAAATAATCCTAAAATAATTTGTACATTTTATTTCTAAATTGAGAACACAGGTTAGCATAGAATCAGCTAAGCAAGGTACCTGTTTAGTTAGCTAGCTACAGTAGTAATACAGTTAGCCTAGGCTAAAACATACTGCCATCAATAAAAGTACTTGCAGTGTACATACATTAGTATTTAGTAATGCATAATTGGTAAAACAAACTAAATCTTTGCAACTTCAAAGAAAGCTTCCTGTATTACCTACCTCACACACAGCAGTAGGATGCAGGGTTACAGCTCAGACTGCGTTAAGCCCTCTGGCATCTGAACATTCAAGAGGGGACGTGTCTATAAAACTGAACGTTTAAATGGATGGAATATTGTAGTGATGGGGCTGCTCAGAGTTGTAGCTAACACTTTTGCGTGACATTATTTAACCGTCTGGGTCAAGTTTAACCATTGGAAGGGCACCAATGGGCACGTCCTCTCGCTTTTGCTACTCAAAAGGGCACTTTAGGTTTAGCGCGATGTTTTCAACTGTGGGGGCACATGGTCAAGTTTAGACCATTAGAGGGGCACCAATGGGCACGTCCTCTCGCTTTTGCCACTCAAAAGGGCACTTTAGCACGATGTTTTCAACTGTGGGGGCACATGGTCAAGTTTAACCATTGGAGGGGCACCAATGGGCACGTCCTCTAGTTTTCTAGTTGGAGGAGCGGAGGCCTCGTGCTGGAGTGTAGGGGTGGTGTAGGTCGGTCAGGTAGGAAGGAGCCAACCCGTGCAGGGATTTGTAGGTGAGGAGGAGGAACTTGTAGGGGATTCGGTAGTTGATGGGGAGCCAGTGGAGTTTTTGCAGGGTGGGGGTGATGTGCTGCCAGGGTTTGGTGCGCGTGAGGACCCTCACAGCTGAGCTTTGGACGTACTGCAAGCGATCCAGAACCTTCTTGGAGGCACAGTGCACATGTAACAGATCGGTTCGGACATGCCCCGAGTGGGAGTTGAACCCCGGTCTCCCCCGTGACGGGCGGCATCACAGACCACTATACCAAGAGGTGAATTCACTTGTAAGTAATGGGTCTGGACGCCTCTGGGGAGTGAGTTTACTTGTAGTACCGCTGCCGTCCACAGTCACTTCACAACACTGTCCATTGTGACTGTAGGATAGACACACGGCACTCCGTTACACACACAAAGTAAATTATGTGAGCCTCAGTTAACTTGTATCATAGATAGGAGCTTGACCCCATTGACTTTGCATTGGTAAATGATAAATGGCTGCTTTTTTATATAGCTCTTTTATAGAATAGAATAGAATAGATCTTTATTGTCATTGTTACAGTTGTTACAACGAAATTAAAAAATGCAACCCTAGGTGCTAGTAAAATAAGAATAAAAACAGTCCTAAACACAGTGTTAAATATAAAAACAGGGTGGGGCGTAAATAACATTAATAAAACAGGGGGGTATAAAATATAATTGCACTATCTCTTAATGTTGTGTGTGTGTGTGCGTGTGCGTGGGGGGGGGGGGGGGGGTGCAAGGAGACTGTTGTTTTAAAATTTAGCTGAGTTTAGTGCACATATGGCCCTGGGATAAAAACTAAACTTCAGTCTGTTAGTCCGGGTGGGCATGACGCTGAAACGCCTGCCCGAGCGCAGCCCCACGAGGTGTTTGTTGCCCGGGTGGTGTGGGTCCTTCAGTATTTTGACTGCCTTCTTAAGACAGCAGGAGTTGTATAGTCCCTCCAGTGAGGGGAGGGGGCAGCCGATGATCTTCTGGGCCGAGTTGACGACCCTCTGGAGCGCCCTCCTCTCTGCGGCTGTGCAGCTGAGGAACCACACGTTGATGCAGTAGGTGAGGATGCTTTCCACGGAGCAGCGGTAAAAAGACACAAGCAGGTCTTGTCTGAGGTGGTAGTTTCTCAGTATTCTCAGGAAGTAGAGACTCTGCTGTGCCTTTTTTACTATCGCCGTGGTGTTGGTTCTCCAGGTCAGGTCATCCTCCAGGTGGACACCCAGGAACTTGATGACCGAGACTCTCTCCACACATCCCCCGTCGATATACAGGGGCTGTATGTCGGTCTTCTTCCTCCTGTAGTCCACGATCATCTCCTGGGTCTTTAGCTTGTTCAGCTGTAGGTTGTTATCCTTGCACAGGGCTGACAGCTGCTCTATTTCATCGCGATACGCGGTCTCGTCACCTTTTGTGATGCAGCCCACCACGGTGGTGTCGTCAGCGAACTTGATGATGGTGTTGCTGGGGTGGACTGCGGTGAAGTTGTGGGTGTAAATGGAGTAAAAGAGGGGACTCAGCACGCAGCCCTGGGGGGATCCGGTGCTGAGGCTGATGGCTGTGGAGCGTTTTACAATTTGTTCCTCACATTTGACCCATTCACTCACACATTCACACACCGACGGCAGAGGCAACCATGCAAGGTGCCAACCTGCTCATCGTGAACAATTAGGGGTTAAGTGTCTTGCTCAAGGAAGCACACATCGACACGCTGCCCGGGAGGAGCGCGAATCGAACCAGGAACCTCCGGATTGCCAGACGACTGCTCTACCTCCTGACTGTCGCCCCACATTGGTGTGTGGCTCCATATCCAGAACTAGTACGAGGAGAGAGGACTCTACTGATCAACATCAACATTGCTAAGTAAGAAATAGGGCTAGGGTTCCAAAGAATCTGCACAAACGGCTCCATGTTATTGGTAGAGTAGGTAGGCTGTTTATAAACTACAGTTTTCTGCATCAGTAACCACTGGTCAGATCGCCACTAGGTGGCAGCACAGGCCTGTAGTGTTTGCATCTAGGAGGCGCCTAATTCATCCTAAAGATGAAGCCAATGTTTACACCTTGAAAAGAAAGGTTTATGGAAAATATCCCATTGAAGGACAATATGGTGAACGGGGTTTTGGCTTGAAGACAAAAAATATATATATAGAAAACAAGTGTGCATTGGGTTTATGACGTCGGCAGGTGCACAAGTCCTCGATGAAGACAACTACCTTGAATGTGTATATTTGGGTGTCCGCGTGTCTGTGGTGCGTGTACCTCTGTATCTGTGTCTGCGTCGTGCCCCACCTGTCCGCCAGGGGGCCCAGGTGTCCTCCCGCACCCCCCGCTGTCTCTGCAGCCACAGCTGATCGCTCTCCGCTGCTGACGTCAGGAGAAATGGCGGACCAGGACGGCTGCGACGCATCTCCTGTCGACTTCCAAGGTGAGCTGCTCTCTTATTCATTTAACGACAGGAAAGTTTACTTGACAAACCTTCCCCCCGAGGTGTTAAAAAGTGACGGTATACCTGTAATGATCACCGTTTATTATAGGCGACGACTTTGTGTTTAGTACCCAGGTTGCTTTAATAATGGTGATTGGAAGAAGTAACGCAAGCCGGTCACGGGAAAGGGATTAACTATCTACTGAGTCACTGAACCGTTTATTTTTTAAATTTTTTATGTTAACAAACGGGGTTGTTCTCAAAAGCGAAATATTTACAACGGTTGTCTGTGATATTTTATTTCCCCTGTCTGTCTGCAACTTCTCGGCTGTCTGTGCGCGGAGCACGTACCTGTTACTGGTGACGGTGACGTCACGGGGCGCTCTGTCTCAGGAGGCGAGGTGACGACAGGTGGATTCATGCAGCCTGCTATTGATTGATTGAAAACTTTATTAACAGATTGCAGAATGGGTACAATACAGTACGGCTCAATACACACAATTGCTAAGGGGATGCAGACCAGAGAAAGACTTTCGTCTTGTTTACATCAGGGTCCCCCATTTTCAATTCATCATACTAACATACATGACATACAGATAGACAGTACTATCTAGACATTTATGACATACCAGATTTACAAATACAGTACTGTTTGTGATACAAAAAGAGTCTAAAAAAGAGAGTATATACATTTGACGAAGAAACTGTACATTGTACTATTGATCATGTCTGCGCATTCTTACATAGTAAACTGTAATGTTGTTATAACTTTCTTATAGCTTATAATGGCAGATTACGACACACTCCACACCGGTTAATATTAAAGCGTTTTATTCAACAACATACAATTAGCCAACCATACAACAAGTGCGTCTTTGTGTTTTTAAGAAGAATAAAGGAAGAAAGTGCTGTTATTAATTAACGCAAAAAGAAATCCTGGTGTTTTTATAGACCTATCCTTATTTGAAGTTGTCCTGCGGTCTGTTTGAATAGTGTAACTACAGGTGCGCTCCTGGCTCCTCCTCTGTTTGAATAGTGTAACTACAGGTGCGCTCCTGGCTCCTCCTCTGTTTGAATAGTGTAACTACAGGTGCGCTCCTGGCTCCTCTAGTTTGAATAGTGTAACTACAGGTGCGCTCCTGGCTCCTCCTCTGTTTGAATAGCGTAACTACAGGTGCACTCCTGGCTCCTCCTCTGTTTGAATAGTGTAATTACAGGTGAGCTCCTGGCTCCTCCTCTGTTTGAATAGTGTAACTACAGGTGCGCTCCTGGCTCCTCTAGTTTGAATAGTGTAACTACAGGTGAGCTCCTGGCTCCTCCTCTAGTTTGAATAGTGTAACTACAGGTACGCTCCGGGCTCCTCCTCTGTTTGAATAGTGTAACTACAGGTGCGCTCCTGGCTCCTCCTCTGTTTGAATAGTGTAACTACAGGTGAGCTCCTGGCTCCTCCTCTAGTTTGAATAGTGTAACTACAGGTGCGCTCCTGGCTCCTCCTCTGTTTGAATAGTGTAACTACAGGTGCGCTCCTGGCTCCTCCTCTAGTTTGAATAGTGTAACTACAGGTGCGCTCCTGGCTCCTCCTCTGTTTGAATAGTGTAACTACAGGTGCGCTCCTGGCTCCTCCTCTAGTTTGAATAGTGTAACTACAGGTGCGCTCCTGGCTCCTCCTCTGTTTGAATAGTGTAACTACAGGTGCGCTCCTGGCTCCTCCTCTGTTTGAATAGTGTAACTACAGGTGCGCTCCTGGCTCCTCCTCTAGTTTGAATAGTGTAACTACAGGTGCGCTCCTGGCTCCTCCTCTGTTTGAATAGTGTAACTACAGGTGCGCTCCTGGCTCCTCCTCTGTTTGAATAGTGTAACTACAGGTGCACTCCTGGTTCCTCCTCTAGTTTGAATAGTGTAACTACAGGTGAGCTCCTGGCTCCTCCTCTTTTTGAATAGTGTAACTACAGGTGCGCTCCTGGCTCCTCCTCTGTTTGAATAGTGTAACTACAGGTGCGCTCCTGGCTCCTCCTCTAGTTTGAATAGTGTAACTACAGGTGCGCTCCTGGCTCCTCCTCTAGTTTGAATAGTGTAACTACAGGTGCGCTCCTGGCTCCTCCTCTGTTTGAATAGTGTAACTACAGGTGCGCTCTTGGCTCCTCCTCTGTTTGAATAGTGTAACTACAGGTGCGCTCCTGGCTCCTCCTCTGTTTGAATAGTGTAACTACAGGTGCGCTCCTGGCTCCTCCTCTAGTTTGAATAGTGTAACTACAGGTGCGCTCCTGGCTCCTCCTCTAGTTTGAATAGTGTAACTACAGGTGCACTCCTGGCTCCTCCTCTGTTTGAATAGTGTAACTACAGGTGCGCTCCTGGCTCCTCCTCTAGTTTGAATAGTGTAACTACAGGTGCGCTCCTGGCTCCTCCTCTGTTTGAATAGTGTAACTACAGGTGCGCTCCTGGCTCCTCCTCTAGTTTGAATAGTGTAACTACAGGTGCGCTCCTGGCTCCTCCTCTGTTTGAATAGTGTAACTACAGGTGCGCTCCTGGCTCCTCCTCTGTTTGAATAGTGTAACTACAGGTGCGCTCCTGGCTCCTCCTCTGTTTGAATAGTGTAACTACAGGTGCGCTCCTGGCTCCTCTTCTGTTTGAATAGTGTAACTACAGGTGCGCTCCTGGCTCCTCCTCTAGTTTGAATAGTGTAACTACAGGTGAGCTCCTGGCTCCTCCTCTGTTTGAATAGTGTAACTACAGGTGCGCTCCTGGCTCCTCCTCTAGTTTGAATAGTGTAACTACAGGTGCGCTCCTGGCTCCTCCTCTGTTTGAATAGTGTAACTACAGGTGCGCTCCTGGCTCCTCCTCTGTTTGAATAGTGTAACTACAGGTGCGCTCCTGGCTCCTCCTCTAGTTTGAATAGTGTAACTACAGGTGCGCTCCTGGCTCCTCCTCTGTTTGAATAGTGTAACTACAGGTGCGCTCCTGGCTCCTCCTCTGTTTGAATAGTGTAACTACAGGTGCGCTCCTGGCTCCTCCTCTAGTTTGAATAGTGTAACTACAGGTGCGCTCCTGGCTCCTCCTCTGTTTGAATAGTGTAACTACAGGTGCGCTCCTGGCTCCTCCTCTGTTTGAATAGTGTAACTACAGGTGCGCTCCTGGCTCCTCCTCTGTTTGAATAGTGTAACTACAGGTGCGCTCCTGGCTCCTCCTCTAGTTTGAATAGTGTAACTACAGGTGCGCTCCGGGCTCTTCCTCTGTTTGAATAGTGTAACTACAGGTGTGCTCCTGGCTCCTCCTCTAGTTTGAATAGTGTAACTACAGGTGCGCTCCTGGCTCCTCTAGTTTGAATAGTGTAACTACAGGTGCGCTCCGGGCTCCTCCTCTGTTTGAATAGTGTAACTACAGGTGCGCTCCTGGCTCCTCTAGTTTGAATAGTGTAACTACAGGTGCGCTCCTGGCTCCTCCTCTGTTTGAATAGTGTAACTACAGGTGCGCTCCTGGCTCCTCCTCTAGTTTGAATAGTGTAACTACAGGTGCGCTCCTGGCTCCTCCTCTGTTTGAATAGTGTAACTACAGGTGCGCTCCTGGCTCCTCCTCTGTTTGAATAGTGTAACTACAGGTGCACTCCTGGCTCCTCTAGTTTGAATAGTGTAACTACAGGTGCGCTCCTGGCTCCTCCTCTAGTTTGAATAGTGTAACTACAGGTGCGCTCCGGGCTCCTCCTCTAGTTTGAATAGTGTAACTACAGGTGCGCTCCTGGCTCCTCCTCTAGTTTGAATAGTGTAACTACAGGTGCGCTCCTGGCTCCTCCTCTAGTTTGAATAGTGTAACTACAGGTGCGCTCCTGGCTCCTCCTCTAGTTTGAATAGTGTAACTACAGGTGCGCTCCTGGCTCCTCCTCTGTTTGAATAGTGTAACTACAGGTGCGCTCTTGGCTCCTCCTCTGTTTGAATAGTGTAACTACAGGTGCGCTCCTGGCTCCTCCTCTGTTTGAATAGTGTAACTACAGGTGCGCTCCTGGCTCCTCCTCTAGTTTGAATAGTGTAACTACAGGTGCGCTCCGGGCTCCTCCTCTGTTTGAATAGTGTAACTACAGGTGCGCTCCTGGCTCCTCCTCTAGTTTGAATAGTGTAACTACAGGTGCGCTCCTGGCTCCTCCTCTGTTTGAATAGTGTAACTACAGGTGCGCTCCTGGCTCCTCCTCTAGTTTGAATAGTGTAACTACAGGTGCGCTCCTGGCTCCTCCTCTGTTTGAATAGTGTAACTACAGGTGCGCTCCTGGCTCCTCTGTTTGAATAGTGTAACTACAGGTGCGCTCCTGGCTCCTCTAGTTTGAATAGTGTAACTACAGGTGCGCTCCTGGCTCCTCTAGTTTGAATAGTGTAACTACAGGTGCGCTCCGGGCTCCTCCTCTGTTTGAATAGTGTAACTACAGGTGCGCTCCTGGCTCCTCTAGTTTGAATAGTGTAACTACAGGTGCGCTCCTGGCTCCTCCTCTGTTTGAATAGTGTAACTACAGGTGCGCTCCTGGCTCCTCCTCTAGTTTGAATAGTGTAACTACAGGTGCGCTCCTGGCTCCTCCTCTGTTTGAATAGTGTAACTACAGGTGCGCTCCTGGCTCCTCCTCTGTTTGAATAGTGTAACTACAGGTGCACTCCTGGCTCCTCTAGTTTGAATAGTGTAACTACAGGTGCGCTCCTGGCTCCTCCTCTAGTTTGAATAGTGTAACTACAGGTGCGCTCCGGGCTCCTCCTCTAGTTTGAATAGTGTAACTACAGGTGCGCTCCTGGCTCCTCCTCTAGTTTGAATAGTGTAACTACAGGTGCGCTCCTGGCTCCTCCTCTAGTTTGAATAGTGTAACTACAGGTGCGCTCCTGGCTCCTCCTCTAGTTTGAATAGTGTAACTACAGGTGCGCTCCTGGCTCCTCCTCTGTTTGAATAGTGTAACTACAGGTGCGCTCTTGGCTCCTCCTCTGTTTGAATAGTGTAACTACAGGTGCGCTCCTGGCTCCTCCTCTGTTTGAATAGTGTAACTACAGGTGCGCTCCTGGCTCCTCCTCTAGTTTGAATAGTGTAACTACAGGTGCGCTCCGGGCTCCTCCTCTGTTTGAATAGTGTAACTACAGGTGCGCTCCTGGCTCCTCCTCTAGTTTGAATAGTGTAACTACAGGTGCGCTCCTGGCTCCTCCTCTGTTTGAATAGTGTAACTACAGGTGCGCTCCTGGCTCCTCCTCTAGTTTGAATAGTGTAACTACAGGTGCGCTCCTGGCTCCTCCTCTGTTTGAATAGTGTAACTACAGGTGCGCTCCTGGCTCCTCTGTTTGAATAGTGTAACTACAGGTGCGCTCCTGGCTCCTCTAGTTTGAATAGTGTAACTACAGGTGCGCTCCTGGCCTCTCCTCTAGTTTGAATAGTGTAACTACAGGTGCGCTCCTGGCTCCTCCTCTGTTTGAATAGTGTAACTACAGGTGCGCTCCTGGCTCCTCTGTTTGAATAGTGTAACTACAGGTGCGCTCCTGGCTCCTCCTCTGTTTGAATAGTGTAACTACAGGTGCACTCCTGGCTCCTCCTCTAGTTTGAATAGTGTAACTACAGGTGCGCTCCTGGCTCCTCCTCTAGTTTGAATAGTGTAACTACAGGTGCGCTCCTGGCTCCTCTAGTTTGAATAGTGTAACTACAGGTGCGCTCCTGGCTCCTCCTCTGTTTGAATAGTGTAACTACAGGTGCGCTCCTGGCTCCTCCTCTGTTTGAATAGTGTAACTACAGGTGCGCTCCTGGCTCCTCCTCTGTTTGAATAGTGTAACTACAGGTGCGCTCCTGGCTCCTCTGTTTGAATAGTGTAACTACAGGTGCACTCCTGGCTCCTCCTCTAGTTTGAATAGTGTAACTACAGGTGCGCTCCTGGCTCCTCCTCTGTTTGAATAGTGTAACTACAGGTGCGCTCCTGGCTCCTCCTCTGTTTGAATAGTGTAACTACAGGTGCACTCCTGGCTCCTCTAGTTTGAATAGTGTAACTACAGGTGCGCTCCGGGCTCCTCCTCTGTTTGAATAGTGTAACTACAGGTGCGCTCCTGGCTCCTCCTCTAGTTTGAATAGTGTAACTACAGGTGCGCTCCTGGCTCCTCCTCTGTTTGAATAGTGTAACTAGAGGTGCGCTCCTGGCTCCTCCTCTGTTTGAATAGTGTAACTACAGGTGAGCTCCTGGCTCCTCCTCTGTTTGAATAGTGTAACTACAGGTGCGCTCCTGGCTCCTCCTCTAGTTTGAATAGTGTAACTACAGGTGCACTCCTGGCTCATCCTCTGTTTGAATAGTGTAACTACAGGTGCGCTCCTGGCTCCTCCTCTGTTTGAATAGTGTAACTACAGGTGCGCTCCTGGCTC
Organism: Notolepis coatsorum; assembly: GCF_963971535.1. Lineage (NCBI taxonomy): Eukaryota > Metazoa > Chordata > Actinopteri > Aulopiformes > Paralepididae > Notolepis > Notolepis coatsorum. The sequence continues at coordinate 42,743,825 of NC_140169.1, read as the reverse complement.
CTCCTCTAGTTTGAATAGTGTAACTACAGGTGAGCTCCTGGCTCCTCCTCTGTTTGAATAGTGTAACTACAGGTGCGCTCCTGGCTCCTCCTCTGTTTGAATAGTGTAACTACAGGTGCGCTCCTGGCTCCTCCTCTAGTTTGAATAGTGTAACTACAGGTGCACTCCTGGCTCCTCCTCTGTTTGAATAGTGTAACTACAGGTGCGCTCCTGGCTCCTCCTCTGTTTGAATAGTGTAACTACAGGTGCACTCCTGGCTCCTCCTCTGTTTGAATAGTGTAACTACAGGTGCGCTCCTGGCTCCTCCTCTGTTTGAATAGTGTAACTACAGGTGCGCTCCTGGCTCCTCCTCTGTTTGAATAGTGTAACTACAGGTGCGCTCCTGGCTCCTCCTCTGTTTGAATAGTGTAACTACAGGTGCGCTCCTGGCTCCTCCTCTAGTTTGAATAGTGTAACTACAGGTGCGCTCCTGGCTCCTCCTCTAGTTTGAATAGTGTAACTACAGGTGCGCTCCTGGCTCCTCCTCTAGTTTGAATAGTGTAACTACAGGTGCGCTCCTGGCTCCTCCTCTGTTTGAATAGTGTAACTACAGGTGCGCTCCTGGCTCCTCCTCTGTTTGAATAGTGTAACTACAGGTGCGCTCCGGGCTCCTCCTCTGTTTGAATAGTGTAACTACAGGTGCGCTCCTGGCTCCTCCTCTAGTTTGAATAGTGTAACTACAGGTGCGCTCCTGGCTCCTCTAGTTTGAATAGTGTAACTACAGGTGCGCTCCTGGCTCCTCCTCTGTTTGAATAGTGTAACTACAGGTGCGCTCCTGGCTCCTCCTCTAGTTTGAATAGTGTAACTACAGGTGCGCTCCTGGCTCCTCCTCTGTTTGAATAGTGTAACTACAGACCGCTCCTGGCTTCTCCTCTGTTTGAATAGTGTAACTACAGGTGCGCTCCTGGCTCCTCCTCTAGTTTGAATAGTGTAACTACAGGTGCGCTCCTGGCTCCTCCTCTGTTTGAATAGTGTAACTACAGGTGCGCTCCTGGCTCCTCCTCTAGTTTTAATAGTGTAACTACAGGTGCGCTCCTGGCTCCTCCTCTAGTTTGAATAGTGGAACTACAGGTGCGCTCCTGGCTCCTCCTCTGTTTGAATAGTGTAACTACAGGTGCGCTCCTGGCTCCTCCTCTAGTTTGAATAGTGTAACTACAGGTGCGCTCCTGGCTCCTCCTCTAGTTTGAATAGTGTAACTACAGGTGCGCTCCTGGCTCCTCCTCTGTTTGAATAGTGTAACTACAGGTGCGCTCCGGGCTCCTCCTCTAGTTTGAATAGTGTAACTACAGGTGCACTCCTGGCTCCTCCTCTGTTTGAATAGTGTAACTACAGGTGCGCTCCTGGCTCCTCCTCTGTTTGAATAGTGTAACTACAGGTGCGCTCCTGGCTCCTCCTCTGTTTGAATAGTGTAACTACAGGTGCGCTCCTGGCTCCTCCTCTAGTTTGAATAGTGTAACTACAGGTGCGCTCCGGGCTCCTCCTCTAGTTTGAATAGTGTAACTACAGGTGCGCTCCTGGCTCCTCCTCTGTTTGAATAGTGTAACTACAGGTGCACTCCTGGCTCCTCCTCTAGTTTGAATAGTGTAAAGTTCTACAGGTGCGCTCCTGGCTCCTCCTCTGTTTGAATAGTGTAACTACAGGTGCGCTCCTGGCTCCTCCTCTAGTTTGAATAGTGTAACTACAGGTGCGCTCCTGGCTCCTCCTCTAGTTTGAATAGTGTAACTACAGGTGCGCTCCTGGCTCCTCCTCTAGTTTGAATAGTGTAACTACAGGTGCACTCCTGGCTCCTCCTCTGTTTGAATAGTGTAACTACAGGTGCGCTCCTGGCTCCTCCTCTAGTTTGAATAGTGTAACTACAGGTGCGCTCCTGGCTCCTCCTCTGTTTGAATAGTGTAACTACAGGTGCGCTCCGGGCTCCTCCTCTAGTTTGAATAGTGTAACTACAGGTGCGCTCCGGGCTCCTCCTCTGTTTGAATAGTGTAACTACAGGTGCGCTCCTGGCTCCTCCTCTAGTTTGAATATGTGAATATTTGAATGTGCAATACAGTGGTACATATAATAGAATCAAAATGAAAAAACAACATTGTGCAGTAAACAGGTAACAGGTAACATGGAGTGACATCTTGGTATCTGTACATAGTTATTTACAGAGCATATGGGACATGCTAGTTAGCTTTGGTAGTGCAATACACTGTTCCTGTTATTCTAATTTAAAGTGTCCTTTCCTTTGGCCATAAGTGTGCGTGTGTGCGACATGAGTGTGTGCCCGCTCATGTTAAAGTGTTAAGTGGCTGCTTGTGTGTGAGCGTGCACAGTGTGCGTGTCGTGTGTGTGTTCATGTGTGCTTGTGTGTGGATAGTTCAATGTTCTGAGCACTCAATGTTCATTGTTCATGGCTCTGATGGCCTGGGGGAAGAAGCTGAGCCTAAGCCGCTCTGTCCTAGTAGCTGGGGTTCACAGGCGTCTGCCTGACCTCAGCAGCTGAAACAGGCTGTTATTGGGGTGGTGAGGGTCTTTCATTATCCTGCAGGCTCTGGATTTGCACCTCTTGTTGTATAGAACCTGCAGGGGGGGTAGTGCAATACCCGTGGTACGCTCGGCTGAGCGCACCACTCTCTGTAGGGACTTCTTGTCCTGTGCCGTGCTGTTTCCATACCAGGCAGTGATGTTTCCGGTCAGGATGCTCTCTACAGCTCCTGAGTAGAAGGACTGGAGTATCTTCCCCGATACTCTGAACTTCCTTAACTGTCTCAGGTGGTAGAGGCGCTGTTTCGCCTTCTTTACTACTGTGTCTATGTGTGTTGACCATGTCAGGTCCTCTGAGATGTGGACCCCCAGGTACTTAAAGCTGCTCACCCTGTCCACGGTAGCCCCGTTAATCATCAGTGGTGTGTGCGTCTCCTGCTGTCCTCTCCTATAATCCACGATCAGCTCCTTGGTTTTACCAATGTTCAGGAGCAGGCTGTTGTCCTGGCACCAGCGTTCCAGTACCTCAACCTCCTCCCGGTAGGCCTTCTCGTCGTTGTCCGAGATCAGCCCCACCACCACCGTGTCGTCTGCGAACTTCACTATGGAGTTGGAGCTGAACTTGGCCACACAGTTGTGTGTGTAGAGTGAGTACAGCAGGGGGCTCAGAACACAGCCCTGGGGGGACCCGATGCTCAGGGTGATGGTGTTGGAGGTCTGACCCCCCACCCTGACTGCCTGGGGTCTTTCGCTCAGAAAGTCCAGTACCCAGGAGCTCAGGGCGGAGCTCAGACCTAGCTCGATCAGCTTGTCCACCAGTCTGGTGGGGACTATGGTGTTGAACGCTGAGCTGTAGTCAATGAACAACAGTCTCACATAGCCCCCCTTCTGACGGTCAAGGTGCGAGAGGGTGCTGTGCAGTACCTGGGAGACCGCGTCGTCGGTGGACCTGTTTGTCCTGTATGCAAATTGCATAGGGTCCATATCACTGGGGAGGGAGGCACAAATGTGGTCCTTGACCAGCCTCTCGAAACATTTCATGACCACAGAGGTGAGTGCCACCGGTCTGTAGTCATTTGGACGTGTTGGGGAGGGTTTCTTCGGTACAGGGATGATGGTAGACATCTTGAAGCAGGCAGGGACCACTGACTCCGCCAGGGATTGATTAAATATGGCGGTGAACACTGGGGCCAGCTGGTTGGCACAGGACTTGAGTATGCGTCCTGTTATGCCATCTGGGCCAGCAGCCTTCCTGGTGTTCACCTGCATAAATGCTCTTCTCACACTGTGTTCCGACAACGAGAGAGCGTCCCCGCCCCCCCGCGGTTGCCCCCCCCCCTCCACAACAGCCGGCGCGCCAGTGACGTCACTAGCCGGAGAGCCGGCAGGCAGGCAGGTAGAAGCTGGTGGTATGTTCCGTTGCTTAAGCAAAGTAATGTTGAGCCACAACACTGTTGTGTTAGTTGCAGTAATACTCGTGCACACACGTTCCACGGCTTGGCCGTTACTCTCTGTCAGTGTTTTGCTATGTACGACATAGGAAGCGGGTGTAGGATTCACACACACACGACTTGTTTTGTTGTAAATCCTGTTCACATTCCGTGGGTAGCGGGCATTGTATTAGCTTTTGCTATACTTTGGCTTTCTACCGAAGGTCTCAAAATGCTACAGTTGGTTTTTGGTGTGTAGGGAAGAAGGGGTTGTGTGAGGGGGTGCCGAATAAACCCCTCCTTCCCACTTGATTGGTTTAGGGGATTTTTTCTCATTTCTGCTGAACCAGTCGGGCCGAGCCGTTCAAACGTCTGGGGGGGGGGGTCATCTTGACACGACTCCTATTACAAACAGGAGTCGTGTACAGCAGGGCTATTCAACTGGCGGCCCGCGGGGATGATTCTGACCGGCCCGCCAAAGATTACATGATAATAAAAATAAAAAATTAATATTTTTTATTTTTATTTTTTTTACTTTTTTATTTTCATGTCAACGTTAACACGCACAATTGAGCCAAAAGTCACTCAATTAATGACAGATTTCATTGATAAATTGAGGGAAAACTTGCAAGTCGATTTGATGAATTTGACATGTCCAGAGAATTGATGCATTTTGTGAGCAACCCATTTGCCAATGTAGCTGCTATTTCCACAAAAGGACAAGAGTTCCTTGCATCACTTCACATTGATGAAGGTCTCCTGCAACTTGAAATAATTGACATGCAAGCATCATCTGCTCTGAAGCAGGCACTTGAGAATGAATCCACCACAACATTTTGGATAAAGTGTATTCATGTCAAGACATTCCCCAAAATAAAAACGCTGGCAATATCTGTGCTAACAATGTTTGGCTCAACATACACCTGTGAATCCAGTTTCTCTCACATGAATGCCATTAAAACAAGCAACCGTGCCTCCTTGACAAATGAGCATTTGCATCACTGTTTGCGTGTAGCCCTCACTTCCTATGAACCCTCTTTCGCTGCCATTGCCCAGTCAAAGAAGTGCAATCGCTCTCATTAGATGTGTGTATGCAGGGGCGTAGCTGGGGGGGGTAGTTTAGGATGATTCCAAGGGCCCAGCACTGGGGGGGGGGGGGGGGGGGCCCAATTTTTTTCTTTTCTTTTTTTTTACTAGACATCACTCACGTGTATTATTGATGCTCTCATTGATACTATGTTTGTTTCTGAAGTGTGTGTGTGTGTGTGTGTGTGTGTGTGTGTGTGTGTGTGTGTGTGTGTGTGTGTGTGTGTGTGTGCAGGGAGCGAAATTAACTTTTTGACTCACCGGCCAGTGGCGGGTAGATGGGAAGAGTCTACCCGCCAAGCATATTTCTTACCTGCCAATATATATTTTATATATAAATTTTTTTTTTAAATAAAATATATATTATATAATCATACTTGTAGTTGTATTATCTGTGAGACATCGCCACCACGCAATAAGTCAAAATGCTTGCTATCTGCAAACAGCTCCACTGTCTGTTTTGGCTGTGTTGCTCTTCTAGAAAAATAATCCTTTCAGGGTTGCCTATTGAAATACTGTACACTTTCCTACTGTACACTTTCCTGATTAATTGAAATGGGGGACCCTGATGTAAACAAGACGAAAGTCTTTCTCTGGTCTGCATCCCCTTAACAATTGTGTGTATTGAGCTGTACTGTATTGTACCCATTCTGCAATCTGTTAATAAAGTTTTCAATCAATCAATCAATCACACCTCCAGTACAGAAACATTGTTTGAGTTTGCGTGTCAGGTAGACCATTGATTGACAGTCGAGTCTGCCAATTACATCACATCGCTTGCACTCCGGTGCTGCAGCTGGACCCATTGCCCACCTCTGCTGTTGATAACGCTAGCCAAGTTATTATACACACAGATACACAGTGGGCCAGTGACTTTGGTGTAGGGGTGTAACAATGCATCGATCCTAAGGGGGAAATTCAACTGCATCGATTTGAAAATGTTAGAATAGATTATCGCAATTTTAATGTGTACACGTTATGTTATTGTCATGTCCGTTACAGCCAACACACCGACATACGCTACTGCATCAACGTTATGATTAACAAAGCAAGGCATTCGTTTTGTTGCATTAACGTTATATTACTATTGCTATCGATAAATCTAGGTGTTCTAAAATCTATTGTTGGTAAGAGAGACTATAATAAGTTGGTGTCTCGGAAAACGAGAGCCCTGATCGCGGAGTTTCAGGAAGTAAACAAGAAAAATTAGAGCTTCCGATTGGTCATTTGCTTTATTTCCCATGAAACCAGTCACTTCACTCTACTGTGATTGGACCGTTGGCTTGAGTGCAATGTGGGACTTGTAGTTTTTTAACGATCTCGCAGCGGAGGAAAAAAAAGACGAGAGAGGCTATAATCTGTATTCGCACAGCGTGCGCGTAATTGATTTTTACCGTTCGCATACAAATATTTTTAGGGGCCTGCTTATGAACTACACGTCTACACGCCACACGGCGGGCAGCCCTCTAAGTGTCATGCGCCAAAGGTAAAAACAGACCGCCCCTGGCGGGCGGCAGGCTTTAGTTTCGGTCCCTGTGTGTGTGTGTGTGTGTGATATATAGAGAGAGAGGGGGGGCTTTGGTAGACTATTGCATTGGTCCATTCATTGGTCCATTCATGCTCCCCGTATCGCCGGGCCCGGTTCGAAGTAATGTTTCGTCGACCCGTAGGCCTGGGTTAACCCTTTTTTGAAAACTGAAACACTTGTACTGTGTATACCCGCAGGTCTGTTTTGGAGTTTTTTCTTGAGGGGTAACACCAAGGTGGTTGATTCCCTGGTGTGTTGGAGCAGTGTCGACTCCCGGGTTACCCGGTTGAGGGTGCCCCTGCACGTTCATGACGTCTGCCAATCGTGTCAGCCTTCTCTGCCTCAACCCCTCTGGGTGGTTTTTTTTTAAATGGAGGCTTGGTCATGCAACAACGCCAGCATACGCCCCTTCCGCCGGGGCGGCTGTGTTCAGCTGTCCCCTCTGGCGCCTGTCTCGTCCGCAGTCTCCAGGCTAGGGTTGACAGCCTGTTGCCTGGTTTTTTCCCCGGTGCGCTGCCTGCTTCCGTTGGTTAACCTTTTTTGTGTGCTTACGGCCATGCTGACTGCCTGTTCTGCAGGGTCAGTGTGCCAGGCGGTGTACTATTGGGGGGACAGGGCCCGCTCGGCTGAGGGGCCTTTGTCCGAATACGCTGGCGATGTGGGGGGCGGGGTCACTAAGTGCCCACCTGGTGGGGTCTTGATGCCTGGCGTCATTGACTTCTCCGGGCCCCCGTTCCAGGGGGTCCAGTGCCTTTGGTGGGTCTGGGCCTTCCTTCGCGCTCCACTGCTACGGCCTTGCCACGGGGTTGGGTTTGCCCTTGACCCCGTGTTTCTGGGGGCAGTAACGAGGTTGTTCCCTCCGTTCGTTCCCGGGTGGCATGCGGGTTGTGCGTGTGTGTAGTCGTGGGGTCAGGCCACGGTCTAGTCACCCTGTGCGTTGAGTTGCTTGAGTGCCTCTTCGCACGGTCGGGTCCGTCGCCCTCCCGGGAAACCTCTAATAGGGGGGGTGCCCTCCATTAGGGGGGGTTGGGGGGGCTCGGCCCTCCCTGTTCTGATGGTTGTGGGGGGCTGTCAGTGGGGTGTATTTGTCGGCCGGTGGCTCCCGCTCGGCCTCCCTTGTGCAGAGAGTGACGCCGAGCGGAGCCACTAACTATAACCATGTTCTGTTAATAGTGGTGACGCTCGGCGTCCGACGCCGCTGCAGCCCTTGATCTCACCTTGTGGTGAAAGCTTGGGAAGGAGGAGAGCAGGTGACCACACACCTGCTTATGAAGGTAAGCTAACGAGGGGTGTGGTCAGACGAATACTGGGATAAAGGTACATTGTAGAATTTTATTCAGTGCGCGTGCACAGGCGAGGATAGTGCATGAGTGACGCCGAGCGTCACCACTATTAACAGAACTTGGTTATAGTCATAACCTATCGTTAAACTGCCCCTGGTTGCATATGTGTGGGTTAATCTTCCACGAGAGGAAGATTAGCTGGAATGAACCTGTGGAGTATGGTGGACAATCTTATACAATTCCTAATGGGAGCTACTTATGATGCCATCACTACAGAACCTAAACAGCAGGTATACGGGGAGCCGTCAGGTCCACTGTGTTTAGAGACTGCAACTCTGAGGCACATTATGTCAGGCTGTGAGACTAGTCTTTTTCAAGGCTGGTATACATGGCGACACAACCAGGAATTGAAAGTAGAAGAGAGTAGATTAGATTGTACTTTATTGTCATTATATTTGCATACAATGAGATTTGGGACTCAAGCTTAAGGTGCAGTAATAAAATCACACACAAGTAATAAAAGAGAAACATAAAATACTATACAAGAAACAAAATACTATACAGAAACATAAAATACTATACAATAAGACAATGTTACAATACTGTACGATATAAAAAATAACAATATACAAAATAACAATACACATAAATAACAATCACAGTGTCAGACGGTAGCGGGTGGGTATTGCACTTGAGGGGTACTGTAGGATGTTGCACAGTGTGGGAGGAGGGGGAAGGGGTGAGTTATTGGTGCATGTTAGAGTTCAGGCCTTCAGGGTGGCGATGGCTCTGGGGAAGAAACTGAGTACAGGTGTACTCAGGATGGAATCGGATGGAGGGTGCAGCCAACGAGAGAAAATGTAGGAGGTAGGTTTTTAGGCAGGCATGAGTCAGGCCACCTAAATGGAGATAATGGTTGGGAGATCCAGGTAGATTTGGGAGGAAAATGTGTTGTTCCACAAGAGATAGTTAGCACGAACTAGGCCTGACTTATGGTCTTGTAGGCACTGAGTAGTCTGTTTGCCCGGTGGAAGTAGCCTAACTGTTCAGTGCTCTCTTGGATGTGGACCTGAGACTGCCAGACGGCATGTGTTGGCCATTGGGGGCCAGGGTATGTAGCATCGGCATTGTCAATACCTGGAGCTCACATTTTAACCATTCCCTAATCCCTCCTGCACCCACACCCCTTACGCTAAACCGGGTTCGTACCCTATTCCCAGATAGGTGAATCGTCTGTGACTGAGTGAGTGACCACAACTTGCCATGCATAGCCACGTCGGCAGTCCTGAGCATGCAGTGTCTCAATAAGTGAACTATAATAGAACACGAAGGACAACTTTGTCTTGAAGATCATAATTACTGTTAGATCAATATACCCCTGCATACTCTTTTGCCCTAGTATTGTAGGGCTGCTCAATTATGGCAGAAATCCTAATCACAATTATTTTGAAATCACAATTATTAAACATGATTTACTAATTGATTTGAGATCATTATGACGACAACTGAATAATTACTTTTCTTCTTGACCAAAGGCTGCCTTTTTTTTTTTTATTATCTTTTTCCTCCTTTATTTTTCCGTTTTTCTCCCATCCGAATGTTCGTTATGCCAATTCCCAATCCCCTACCTGGTCGTTGCGCACTCTACCCCCTACCGTCTGTCCGGGAGGGCGGAGACTATCACATGCTTCCTCATGCTTCCAGCCCACCGCTTCTTTTCACCTGGCAGCCACCGTTTCCATTAGCCGGTAATTACCAGTATTTGACCGGCAAAATCTGTTGAAGTCCGACATATTTAATCTCTCCGGTCTTAATGTCCGGTGAAAATAATTCCCTGAGTCTAAGCACAATTTGATTATTTGAATTGTATTAAAATAGGCTAAAATTAAATAGCCTATGCGATGAACGAAACAATCATTACATTTGTTTCATCGTTGCTTCTAATAATGACAACGACGTTGTCAGCGAGAGCTTAGTGCTGGGTGTGCGAGTGCATGTGAAGCTGCAGAGCCGGAGCAGCAGCAGCACAGTGCAGCACAGTGCAGTACTCCAATTCAGCCATTGGCAATTCAGCTGTTGGGTGGGGGGCGCTGCTGTGCGGTCCCCAGATAGAGCCAGAAAAGAGCCAGAAAACAGCTGAATCTGCTGCTCTGCATCGACATACTCTCGCAAATAAGTCGTTGGGAGGTGGAGAGAGAGAGAGTCATCACGCAAACCCACGATAATGTTGCCGTCTCTCTCTGCCAAATTTCTCAGTTCTTCGCTTGATATAATTAATACAAATGTCCAATATAACGGAATTCGTTAGCTCATAAAAATGTGATTATAACAGACTGCTGTTTATTAACACTTTAACTGCCAGAAGACGAGTTTAGGCGTCCTTCCCCGCCATGCTCAAGTTGCCGAAGACGCCGTAACTCGTCTTTGATATCAATATTTCAAAAATCTGTGATCGGATTCATATTTCCCATCCGCTGGCCTGAGACCCACCAAAAAGCCCCACTGAACCCTCTAGCGGTTCAAGAGCGCCATCTGGTGGCCGATCGGCGCAATCGCCAAACAGGAAGTTACTTGGACGATGTGCTGTTCACCCATATTACTTCCGGGCACTCGGTATAGGTTCCGGCACTCTAGCTCTTCACAATACATAGCGATCCGTTGCCAATAACTCGATAAACAACATTATTTGGACGTATATACTATTATACAAGCTGGAAATGGACCGGATATTTTTACATCCCATAATGGAAAACTGTCTACCCCACGCTGATCGCCCAACGGCCCGCGGAGACTGGGGTGAGTTTTAGCGTGTAATATTTCCGTGTTCGACACTAACTGCTATGATGAACATTTGACCCACATTAGATGAATGGTATAACGCTGCCCACGGAATTATAAACGCCCCCTCGCCCATCCGGTCAACATCAGATGACGTGTAGTAACTTCCAGAAGTCCGTCCAGTTGGATTTTTTTATATCGCGCCGATTGCTATCAAACTGTATTTGATCATCAATATAATGCATTTGGGGCTATAAATCACGTTCTGGAGAAAGCTGCAGAAAGAGATGAAAACATACTTATACTTTAGATCATATTTTAGTATGAATATGTGAATGAAAAAGTTTAACGTTCATACACCCTGAACAATACATATAGGACATTGAATGGGCCCTAATAATGGCAATTTAGCAATAGAATTTAAAAAGTTATAGCCCTGCAAAGAAGGGGAACTTCTCCATAGACAAATAGAGCTGGCAACCTATGGTATATCATGAATTTAGCCTTAGGCAATCAAAGTGTTAATGTCGGGCGACTGCCCACAGACACCTATTTGATTTAAAGTCTCTGGACTTATTTTATTTGGAATATAATGACTTTATACGCAAAAGTAGCCTAGTTTTAAGTAAAAATATTATAAATCTACATGCCTTGATGATGTCATTCTTTTGTTTTGTTGTCATTCTTTTGCCTATCAATTGTTTTTAAGCTCAATAAACTCTGACCGGAATTTCTCTCATTTGACCGGTAGATTGAAATCTACCGGACACTGAGGCCGGCAACAATTTTTTCTAACGGAAACCCTGCTGGCAGCGCGGACTCTCACTGGGAGAGTGTAACGTGTGGAAGGTTACACTACCTCTTAGATCCTTCCCTTGCTGTGCAGGCGCCCCGACCGAACTGTAGGAGTCGCTGTTTACAACGACCAGGACCCACCCTCACCGGGTTTCCCACCCTCTAACACTGCCAATTGTGTCAGTATGGACGGTCGGCCAACCCGGAAGCACCACAGCTGGATTCGATCCCACTGTCTCTGTGGTGGTTGACTGATGCTTAGTCCGCTGCGCTACCCGGCCGCCCACAAGGCTGCCTTTCTGTCATCTTTTACAAGTGACCAAAACTGGAGAAATGAGGCATGGCTCCCTCCTTCCTCAACACAAGCTGAAACTACTGTGCTGCATTTATGACACAAGACAAATATGAGAGCAACGCAGCGTGCTGTACAATAATAGTCTTGGGGATACTTGCGGACCGTATCTTTGAGTACCTTAAAAACCAGAAGCATTTAAAGCTGGTGTACCCTTTCCTCAATCCCGAGCCATCCCAGACTGCTAAAGTGAGCCGGCGTTAGATGAGTCCTAGAGTGAAGGTTGTGCAGGAGTCTCACTAGTTTATTTTGGGAGGTCTGGAGCTTTGTCTTCAATGGTTTGGAGATGTTACTGTACCATGAATTGCAAGTTTTTTCTCAATTATCTTATTTTCGTGATCGTGGGAAGACAAAATCGTCATTTGAAATTGAAACTTGATTAATCGCCCTACTATTGGTCCTCACGTTGAACAGGACCGTGCAACAGACCGCACAGTGCAATGGAAACTTGCACTAGTCCAGATGACTGGCGCAGTCTTTTTCCTTTTTCCCTTTAAAATGACCTTTTTCCTTTCCTTTAAAGTGACCTCTTCTCATGTGATTAAAGTGACCTGTGGTGTGTTTGTGTGTGAGAGAGTGCAGATGTGTGGTGTGTGTGTGTGTGCTTGTGTGTGGAGGGATCAGTGTTCAGTGTTCTGATGGCCTGGGGGAAGAAGCTGAGCCTGAGTCTCTCTGTTCTTGCTGCATGTATACGGAGGCGCTTGCCTGACCGCAGCAGCTTGAACAGGCTGTTGTTGGGGTGGTGAGTGGGGATGGGTACCTTTCACATTTGAACCGGTACCGGTACCTGTGAATCGATACCGGTACCCAACGGTACCCTTTTTCGGTACTTTAGTCTCAAGAAATTAAATTTACCTACCTCAGTCGTAAAAAAGAAAAAAATCCAAACTTCAAATAACTACAATTTCGACAGTTTTCGGCTTGTCATTGCTCCGACTGCTTTGTTGTTGAATCAAGTCAAATCCTAGGTAAGCATATATTGTGCGTGTGAACGTTGACATGAAAAAAAAAAGTTAAAAAAAAAAAAGTATTTTTCTTTTTGTTTGTTTTTTTCGGTATCTCACTTGATTCGATACTCGGTAGTACCGACGTGTTTCGGTTCGGTACCTCAAAAGTACCGAATTCGGTACCCATCCCTAGTGGTGAGGGTCTTTCATTATTCTGCAGGCTCTGGATTTGCACCTCTTGTTATATAGGACGTGCAGGGGTGGTAGTGCAATACCCGTAGTACGCTCTGCTGAGCGCACCACTCTCTGGAGGGCCTTCCTGTCCTGGGCAGTGCAGTTTCAAAACCAGGCAGTGATGTTTCCAGTCAGAATGCTCTCTACAGCCCCGGAATAGAAGGAGTGGAGTATCTTCCCTGATACCCTAAACTTCCTTAGCTGTCTCAGGTGATGGAGGCGCTGCTTTGCCTTTTTCACCACAGTGTCTATGTGTGTTGTCCATGTCGGGTCCTCTGTGATGTGGACTCCCAGGTACTTAAAAACTGCTCACCCTGTCCACTGGCTTGTGTGTCCCCTGCTGTATTCTCCTAAACTCCACGATCAGCTCATTTGTCTTTTTTTTTTAAACTTAAATTTTTATTTTCATTTTTTCAACAACATACATAGACAACATTCATAGACAATACACAGTACATAAATTAAAACAAATAGACAAAAAATTAGTAAAGAAAAAGTGTGACATGGGTCCTTCGGTCCATTCTACGTTTGCATTATTTATTTACATTTTTATTAATTTCCTTGTATCCTTTTCAAACCTCTGTGATGTCGTTACTTCCCCTCCTGTATTCTTCCCATTTTTTTCATTTCCATTCAAACTTTTCTTCTTGCAACCTCAGCAGATGTGTGATTCTCTCCATTTCCTGTATCCCCTCTACCAACTCTATCCATTGATCCTTTGTCGGCACTTCTACCTTGTACCACAGTTTAGTTAAAGCTTTCTTGACTGCCACTATCAATATCTTAATCCAATATTTGTCTTCCCCTTGGATTCCTTCCTGTGACAGATTCCCCAAATACAACACTTGGCCTCCCTGGGGTATTTCGTATCCTATTATTTCATTTATTATCCCTCCTATCTCTTCCCAGTAGTGTCTTATCTTCTGACATCCCCAGAATATGTGTGTATGGTTCGCCCCTTCCTGTCCACACTCCCTCCAACATGTTTTCTTTGCTGGTGTGTAATTGCCCTGTATTTCTGGTGTTATAAAGTATCTAATTATATTTTTCCACCCAAACTCCCTCCATATCCTTGATCCTGTGGTTGTTTGTTGTGTCTTACATGTGTCATACCATTCCTCCTCTGTTATCTCTATTTCCAACTCTCTTTCCCACTTTTCTTTTACATACAATGTTGTATTTCCCTTACTGTCCATTATTGCCTGATATAGTGCTGATATCACCCTCCCCTTCCGTCCTTCGTATGACTTTACCATTATCTTAATTACCCCATTCTGTTCTTTGTCTCTATCTTGCTTTATTTCCTTGTTATAGTAGTCCCTAATCTGTAAATATCTAAAGTGGTCCCTATTCTCTAGTCCGTATCTTTCTTTCAATTTTTGTAGAGTCTGCATCTCCCCTGCTTCTGTCATCGTGCATATTGCTGTTATACCCCCCCGTTCCCACCTCTTGAACCCATGGTCTTCTATCCCTGGTCTGAATTTGTTGTCGTGTGCTATCCATCTCAGTATCTTAGATTCTTTTTCTAGCTTGTATTTCTTTACTATTGTGTTCCATATGTTTATAGTGAATCTGGTAATTGGATCTAGTAGTTGTCTGTCTTCTGAACAGCTCCCTATCTCCTATCAGTGCCTGCACTTTGAATCCCTCTCTTTTGGTTTCTATATCTTTCCATTTGGCCTCATAGTTCACATTGCACCAGCATGCTACTGTTCTAAGCTGTGCTGCATAGTAATAGCTTTCTAAACTGGGTACTGCCATCCCTCCTTTCTCCTTTGGTAATTGTAGAGTCACATATCTTATCCTTGGCCTTTCCCCCCCCCCCAAATGAATCTTGCTACCTGTCTATCCCATTCCCTAAATTGTTTTTGTGGTATTAATATAGGTAGGGATTGAAATAGGTATAGTAACCTTGGTAATATGTTCATCTTAATGATTTCGATCCTTGAACTGAAATCTAGGGGCATCACCGTCCATCTTTCTAGATCTCTCTAGATTTTCTGATTTATTTGTGTATAGTTTGCATCGTATAGCCCCTCCACCCCTCTTGTGATGTTCACCCCTAGGTACTTGATCCTGTCTATGTCCCATTTGATTTTGTATTTTTCTTTGATCTCTATCGTTGGTGTGTAGTTCAGTGCTAATGTCTGTGTCTTCGTCTTGCTCATTGGTCTTAACAATGTTCAGGAGCAGGCTGTTATCCCGGCACCAGCGTGCCAGTACCTCAACCTCCTCCCGGTAGGCCTTCTCGACGTTGTCAGAGATCAGCCCCACCACCACTGTGTCGTCCGCAAACTTTACTATGTAGTTGGAGCTGAACCTAGCCACACAGTCATGTGTGTAGAGCGAATACAGCAGGGGGCTGAGAACACAGCCCTGGGGGGACCCGATGCTCAGGGTGATTGAGTTGGAGGCGTGTCCACCCACCCTGAACGCCTGGGGTCTTTCACTCAGAAAGGGCGACCAGAATCTTAACAATGAAATAAGACGCTTTTTATTTGCCCACCTGACGATCAGATGCTGGGGACATATTTTGTATTACTTAACCCTTTCACTACCACACTACAGACGGTTAACCCTTTCACTGCGACAATACAGACGGTTAACCCTTTCACTGCGACAATACAGCAGGTTAACCCTTTCCCTGCCACACGACAACGGGTTAACCCTTTCACTACCACACTACAGAAGGTTACCCCTTTCACTACCACATTACAGACAGTTAAAAATATTATCCTTTAACCATTGAAACCGGGAAAAACATTTGTGTGTATATGCAGGCTACAGAATGCATTATTAGCAGGCGTTTTAGGTCTAAATGGGTTAATAATCACCAGGTTGCTCCTCTCCCCTCCCTACTCTCTACTGTGTCTCCTGTCTCTGTGCCAAGTCAGAACCCAGAGCTCAGCACATCTCCTCCACCCTCTCTCTCTCTCTCTCTCTCTCTCTCTCTCCCTCTCTCTCTCTCTCTCCCTCTCTCTCTCTCTTTCTCCCTCTCTCTCCCTCTGGCTTTCTGTTTCGCTCTGTGTAGGTGGATGGTGTGATGTGTGTATCTGGTTAAAGTGTAAGAGTAGGATTACAGTATTACTCTGGGCCGAGGGGACAAAGATCAGAGTGTGTGTGTGTGTGTGTGTGTGTGTGTGTGTGTGTGTGTGTGTGTGTGTGTGTGTGTGTGTGTGTGTGTGTGTGTGTGTGTGTGTGTGTGTGTGTGTGTGTGTGTGTGTGTGTGTGTGTGTGTGTGTGTGTGTGTGTGTGTGTGTGTGTGTGTGTGTGTGTGTGTGTGTGTGTGTGTGTGTGTGTGTGTGTGTGTGTGTGGTGAGGTGCCTTGGAACAAAAAGGCGCTGGACAGTTTGAAACATAAGACATATATATATAAAGGCTAGATGACTCACCCGCTTCATTTTCTCCCCCCACTCTCTCTGCCATGATTTCAGAATACCGGAAGTGTTGCGGTGGTCTATACAGTAATAACGTTGATTCTACAGACATATTCTGAATTAAATAATTATAATAATACTGTAATACACAGCTCCGGCGTTGTCACCAGTTTGAACTCCTACAGTTCGGTCGGGGCGCCTGCTCGGCGCGGATAGGATCTAAGGGGGGTAGTGTGATCCTTCCACACGTTACACCCTCTCAGTGAGAGAGAGTCCGCGCTGCCAGGTGAAAAGAAGCGGTTGATTGGCTGGACGTGTGTCAGAGGAAGCACGTGGTAGCCTCCACTCTCCCAGACCGACTGTGGGGGGTAAGTGCGCAGCGACCAGGAAGGGGATTGGGAATTGGCATAACGACTAACATTGGGATGGGAGAAAATCGGAGGAAAAAGGAGGGGGGAAAAGATCAATAAAAAAAAATTATAATACTGTAATAAATATGACAAAATATGGCATTCAACGGATGTATTGGTTGAGGGACAATAACAGAGAGACGCAGACAGACCACAGATGACCCGTCGGAACGTTAATTTGAGATACATACATTTCAGCATTCCAAAGCAATTCGCCATCATTGTTACTCATCACTTAAAACTATCTGTACCATCCCATTTCAATAAAAAAAATGCATTGCAAAGCAACTCATAATAATAACACAAACTAATCGATCTGTTGCACACAAAGCGGGCGTTCAAAAGATATCGAGACTTTGCGCCTCCTGGTGGCATATAACAGAACAGCACTCGACCTCTAAATCAACCCGTCGGCACCGCGGTTGAATGGTAATCATTCATGGCTGTAACTGATTAGTTGGTTTCATTGACAAATTTGATTTGTTTCGAGGACCTCATTAAAATCTTATGTTTACCATGTGCTTAGCATTCTTCAGGAAATAAACTAATTCAGCATGGAATGCACTAGTTGACTATGAGCAACAGCCCTACTAAACTCTGATAATCAGTTATTACAACATGTTTAGATTCTGCTTCTGAATTGTGTTAATCCACTCTTGCACAATGCTGTCTGTCTGAGGCCCAGTGCAGTATGGGTAAGGAGTGACCAGTGCTGACTCATGCTACAAGGGAAGTCCCAATCACAACTGCCTTACATTGTAATCATAACTACCTACCTCAACCTATAGTATACCCATATATTACTGTTTACATGCCTGTATGATAGCCATGGACTATAATACTGTATACTGTACATCATATATCACATCCCCTTAACACATTGGTCGCCAAAAACGTCATACAGCGTTATTGCCCGCCATGCGTTGAACGGCAACACCGCTGTAAGACGTTTTTGAAATCAATATTTCATTTTTTTCGCCATGGCATTCATAATTCATCCAGCCAACCTCCGGTGCTGCAGCGGGACCCTGAATGAGAGTGCAACGCCTCAATACCGCCGCCTGGTGGATGGTCGGGCGAGTTACACTCTCAAAACCGGAAGTTGTGATCGGTGCGTCGAGGAAATTCCTCCGGCAGTAATATCTTATTACGTGGGTCCAGACAAACACTGGCGTGCATATGGATCGCCTCCATAACGCAATAATCGATATGATTTCAGCGTTTATTGCGCCATACAAACCGGAAATGGATCTAGGAGATCGGCGTCAAATAAATGGGATCTTTTACCTCCAGTATCATCGGCGAACGGTAAGAGGACAGTATTGTTATTTTCAACCCGATTGTGCATTTCCTTGTTTGCAAACAGTCTGATCAATATAGCAACCCATACTAAATAAAGCCGTTAGTGACGATCAAGGAATTATAAATGACCCCCCCCCCCTTTCCTTCACGCATGATGAAGCATAATGTATACCGATCATATATATTTGAATTTTTTAATATAGCGTGTATAGGAAAGAAACACCAATTGATAATCTATATATGCTTCAGGGCCTATAACTCACGTTCTAGGAATTACTGCAGAAAACGTTAAAAACATATTTTTATTCTAGAAGGTATTTTTGTATGAATGAAAAAATATAACGGCCCCACATCCTGAATGATAGATAATTGATGTTGAATGGGCCATAGTAATGTCAATATAGCAATACAATTTAAAAAGTTATAGCCCTGCAAAGAAGGTAAACATCTCCATAGGCTTACAGCGGTGGCAGACTGGGTACTTTGATGGGTACAATGGCTGGCAATCAATGTGTTACCAATTGTGTGTATTGAGCCGTACTGTATTGTACCCATTCTGCAATCTGTTAAATAAAGTTTTCAGGGCGCTCTAGTAGCCCACCATGTAACGCGCTGCGTCACGAAGCGGCCGACCGGGGTTCGACTCCCGGACCCGGCATCCTTTGCCGAATGTCTTCCCCTGCTCTGTCTCCCATTTCCTCCTCTCCCTCTCTCTCTACCAGACTGCCCGGTAGTACAAACCAAAAATTTGTTTTTTTAAGAATTCATTCATTCACCCGCCAAATGCGGGTAGAATTCGGCAATGGTGTGTAATTCCGTCACTCTTACCACCAGCCACTTTGGCGGGTAGACCGTGCAGCGGCACCGTTTTAGAGTCATAGTGAAGAGTCTCTCTCTCTCTCTCTCTCTCTCTCTCTCTCTCTCTCTCTCTCTCTCTCTCTCTCTCTCTCTCTCTCTCTCTCTCTCTCTCTCTCTCTCTCTCTCTCTCTCTCTCTCTCTCTCTCTCTCTCTCTCTCTCTCTCTCTCTCTCTCTCTCTCTCTCTCTCTCTCTCTCTCTCTCTCGGAACGCAGTGTGCTTACTTGCGTTGCGCATAATGAGAGTATCTCTCTCTCTGTCTCAAGTAGCCAAATTTTTTTTTTATCCACTTTTTCTCCTTATTATTTTTTCTATTTTCTCCCATCCCAATTTCGCCTCGCCAATTCTCCCTTCAATTCTCCCCTCCCCTGTCTCGAACGTTGCCAGACTATGCCTCCCACTGGTCGGCTGCAGTGAGGACCAAGCCTTGCATCACGTGTCCCCTCCGGTACACGAGGAGGCAGCTGTCGCATCTTTTCACCTGAACAGCGCGATCTCTGTGGCGAGGAGTAACGTGTGGGAAGCTCACGCTGCCCCCACTACTTCCTGATTCTGCTGTACAGGCGCACCAACCGACCTGTAGGAGTCACTGTCCACAACGTCCAATCCCCACCCACCGGCTTTCCCACCCCTAACACTGCCAATTGTGTTAGTATGAACGACCAGCCAAGCCGGAAGCAACGCAGAGAGCTGGGCTCGATACCAGCATCTCCTGCGTTAGTGGCACTGCGCCACTTAGCCGCCTTCAAGTAGCCAAACTTTACACTATAAAAACTAACTGGATATTTGGATAGTGTGTGTGTGATTTGTGGCTGGTGAAAATGCTGAGTGGCTAGTGACTTTGGAAAACCACTAGCCACAGAGCCAAAAAGTTAATGTCAAGCCCTGTAATAATACACAGTATATTTATCTTCAACTGAACTGCTTGGATATATCTGCATACTGTATATCCCTGTTCACCTGCTGTATACATACCTGTATATATATTATCTTCTAGTAGGGTGACCATATTTTGATTTCCAAAAAAGAGGACATGCTGGCCCCAGCCTGGAGATACTTAATGATACTTTGCACAATCGAAGCGGGCATGGCCACCTTCATTTCACTATGTCTTGTGTACTGTACTGTATGTGATGAATAAACCTCTTGAATCTCTACTCAAAGTTTACTCAAAGATGCCTTTATTGTTTTAACATATGCTTGGAAACATGCACCCAGAAAAGCGGCAATTTTTTTTTATACTTGAACTTGAGGACTGCATATTTTTTTGCAAAGCTTATCTTTATACATTATGCTTATAGCACATGCATAAGCCTGGTCTCTTTTGAAAGATAACATTCTGAAGTTACTAATGCAAAAAAGGAAAATCACTTTTAGTGCTAATGAAATAGAGTAGCATATAGGTCTGAACTTGAGTTGAACGTGAACTTGTGTACTCGCATTTTTCTGCAGTGGTTGCAATATCCCAAATTTAACCACATAACATGCGCCCAGATTTTCTTTACTTGAACTTGAGGACTGCATACTTTTTTTTTTATCTTTATACTTTATGCTTATAGCACATGCATACGCCTGGTCTCTTTTGAAAGATAACATTCTGAAGTTTCGTACACACGTTTTTGTGTAGTATAGTTGCAATATTCCAAAATAATATATATATTTTTTGTATAAGCTGGAAAACACCGCAAATTCATAGCCTGAGGGGATATGGGCCTGAAGAGACATTAACGTGTGTTGTTGGGCCTTACAAATACATTTGATTTTGATTTGATTATCAATAAGGTAGGATATCTGGAACACACAAACACACTATTTTTTAAATCACATGCCATGAAACTCTGGGACCTGGCTGAATTTAAGACTGCACAAATCATGTTTAAAGCACGAAACAATTCACTCCCGGGTAACATCCAAAGATTCTGTTATAGAGAGGGGGGTTACAATTTAGAGGAGAGTCTAACTTCAAGAAACAGGCTGTTCATTCAACAATGTATGTATATTTCAGTTTGTGGAGTGAATATGAGTTGCATAAGATAATAGAGTGTGAAGGTATACTGAATACTGTCTATCTGTATGTCATGTATGTCATGTTATGATGAATTGAAAATGGGGTACCCTGATGTAAACAAGATGAAAGTCATGGTCTGCATCCCCTTAACAATTGTGTGTATTGAGCCGTACTGTATTGTACCCATTGTGCAATCTGTTAATAAAGTTTTCAATCAATCAATCAATCAAGGGGGTAGGAATACATACGTTTACACTTCATTCTATACTCCTGCTTGTTTGTTTTTTAATCTGTTTATTACTGGTTTTTTATTATTATTTATTTTCAATTTATGTTCGAAATAAATAAACGCATTCATTCAAGATAATGTGTGAGCAAAAGTATAGTTAATTTACTCCCTCCAGTCTGGCCCCGCGCGGATCTCGCAGCTGTGCCCGCACAGTGCAATACTCCAATTCAGCCATTGGCAATTCAGCCATTGGGTGGGTGGCGCTCAGTGGTGCAGTCGTAATATGGGAACTGGTGACACGCCACGTGCATGCGCGCTCCCGCAGTTGCGCACAGAACAGATGATTATTATGCATAACAATGGAGATCAAGCAGCCCTCCACCTTCTCGTAGGTATCCTATTATTATGCAAAGTCTAGGTGAGAAGTGCCGGCCGCTGGCCGGGTAGCTTTCTGCAACGGCCGGGTACTCTACATTGCGCGCACTTCTGCCCTGAGTGACCTACTAATAACACGCCGTGTAACCGCGTGTGTGCACGACTGCACCCCTGGTGGCGCTGCTGAGCGGCCCTCACAGCGCGGCCGTCAGCGCGCGGCCCTGAGAGCGCCGCTGGCTCTGCGGCTCTGCAGCTGCATGCTTCTCCGGGAGTCCGGAGTGATAATCTGGCGCGCCATGTAAAAAGTTGCATGCCTGACATATCGGCATGTAACTCGAGAACCGAGGCACGGATGATGGCGATTCAGATGGCATTCGAACGGCAACGAATATCGCTTTAATTCGGTAATTTATATGTTCGGCGAAAAATGCAGTCCCGAGCCTTCAGATGCTCGCAAAGGGCAGTGAAACTGAAAAACAATGAAACCCCGGACATTCCCATGAATTTATAAACCCCCCCCCGGACGCCACGGACAGGGCGTGAAAAGAGGACATGTCCGGGCAAAAGAGGACGTTTGGTCACCCTATCTTCTAGGCTATATCTGTATATATCCCATACCTACACGTACTAGTTATAGCCTACCACTGGCCAGTATGGCTTACTACTGCCTGTGATGCACCCGGTTGTTTTCCAGCATGAATGGACTTCTAGCTTTAGCCTGATGCTATATGCTACATGTGTTATTGTTAGCCTGGATGCTACATGTGTTATTGTTAGCCTGGATGCTACATGTGTTATTGTTAGCCTGGATGCTACATGTGTTATTGTTAGCCTGGATGCTACATGTGTTATTGTTAGCCTGGATGCTATATGTGTTATTGTTAGCCTGGATGCTACATGTGTTATTGTTAGCCTGGATGCTACATGTGTTATTGTTAGCCTGGATGCTATATGCTACATGTGTTATTGTTACCCTGATTGCTACATGTGTTATTGTTAGCCTGGATGCTACATGTGTTATTGTTAGCCTGGATGCTATATGTTAGGGTGACCAAACGTCCTCTTTTGCCTGGACATGTCCTCTTTTCACGCCCTGTCCGGGGCGTCCGGGGGGGGTTTATAAATTCATGGAAATGTCCGGGGTTTCATTGTTTTTCAGTTTTAGTTTCAGTTTCACTGCCCTTTGCGAGCATCTGAAGGCTTGGGACTCTGACGGCCACGCTGTGAGGGCCGCTCAGCAGCGCCACCCACCCAATGGCTGAATTGGAGTATTGCACTGTGCGGGCACAGCTGTGAGATCTGCGCGAGGCCAGATGATGTACATACTGTATGAGTAAATTAACTATACTTTGGCTCACACAATATCTTGAATGAATGCGTTTATTTATTTCGAACATAAATTGAAAATAAATAATAATAAAAAACAAGTAATAAACAGATTAAAAAACAAACAAGCAGGTGTATAGGATGAAGTGTAACCGTATGTATTCCTACCCCCTTGATTGATTGATTGATTGATTGAAAACTTTATTAACAGATTGCAGAATGGGTACAATACAGTACGGCTCAATACACACAATTGTTAAGGGTGCAGACCAGAGAAAGACTTTCGTCTTGTTTACATCAGGGTCCCCCATTTTCAATTCATCATAACATATGACATACATGACATACAGATAGACAGTATTCAGTATACCTTCACACTCTATTATCTTATGCAACTCATATTCACTCCACAAACTGAAATATACATACATTGTTGAATGAACAGCCTGTTTCTTGAAGTTAGACTCTCCTCTAAATTGTACCCCCCCTCTCTATAACAGAATTTTTGGATGTTACCCGGGAGTGAATTGTTTCGTGCTTTAAACATGATTTGTGCAGTCTTAAATTCAGCCAGGTCCCATAGTTTCATGGCATGTGATTTAAAAAATAGTGTGTTTGTGTGTTCCAGATATCCTACCTTATTGATAATCAAATCAAAATCAAATGTATTTGTAAGGCCCGACAACACACGTTAATGTCCCTTCAGGCCCATGCAGGCTATGGATTTGCGGTGTTTTCCAGCTTATACAAAAAATATATATATATTATTTTGGAATATTGCAACTACTACACAAAAACGTGAGTACACAAGTTCAACTCATGTTCAGCCCTATGTTACTCATTAGCACTAAAAGTGATTTTTCTTTATTGTGTACGAAACTTCAGAATTTTATCTTTCAAAAGAGACCAGGCTTATGCATGTGCTATAAGCATAAAGTATAAAGATAAGCTTTGCAAAAAAAGTATGCAGTCCTCAAGTTCAAATAAAAAAAGAATGGCCGCTTTTCTGGGTGCATGTTTCCAAGCATATGTTAAAACAATAAAGGCATCTTTGAGTAAACTTTGAGTAGAGATTCAAGATTCAAGAGGTTTATTCATCACATACAGTACAGTACACAAGACATAGTGAAATGAAGGTGGCCATGCCCGCTTCGATTCTGCAAAGTATCATTAAGTATCTCGAGGCTGGGGCCAGCATGTCCTCTTTTTTGGAAATCTAAATATGGTCACCCTACTTATATGTAGGGATGGGAATCGAAAACCGATGCCTGGAACCGTGTGGCTCCCGTGACTTTCGATTCCCTTACCGCTGCCAGGTTTTTCCTACAGTTGCGCAATAACGTTAGCATGTAGCCATGGCAGACTCTATTTGATTCCTTAAGGGCTCGAAATTGCCTGGGTTTTGGTAATATGCTCCCGAAATGCTCCCGCTGTTTGGCTACTTCTATGTGCAGTGAAAACTACTTGAATGCTTTAGAACCTAGTCATTGATTTAGTTCAGGGTGAGCTAAAATTAGCCGCGGAGCTAACGCTAGCTAACGCTAGCTAACGTGAGCTAACGCTATTTAATCAAGCTCACAAAGAGAGATAAACAGCGGATAGTACAGGTACAAATACAATAAAACAGCAGGTGGGGGCTGTTGTGTAAACCTTGTACTCTTTAGTTCACATATAATAAGAGACAGAGTGTTTGTTTACTAGTCTGTACACTGTAAGCCAGGAAGTACCGTGGTGGTGCAACATACAAATGTGTCCGTGTAGCAACACAAGCCAATACCTTATAGGACAGGGGCCCGGGGAGGGAGGGAGGGAGGTGTGTGTGTGTGTGTGTGTGTGTGTGTGTGTGTGTGTGTGTGTGTGTGTGTGTGTGTGTGTGTGTGTGTGTGTGTGTGTGTGTGTGTGTGTGTGTGTGTGTGTGTGTGTGTGTGTGTGTGTGTGTGTGTGTGTGTGTGTGTGTGTGTGTGTGTGTGTGTGTGTGTGTGTGTGTGTGTGTGTGTGTGTGTGTGTGTGTGTGTGTGTGTGTGTGTGTGTGTGTGTGTGTGTGTGTGTGTGTGTGTGTGTGTGTGTGTGTGTGTGTGTGTGTGTGTGTGTGTGTGTGTGTGTGTGTGTGTGTGTGTGTGTGTGTGTGTGTGTGTGTGTGTGTGTGTG